>NW_013666609.1:256658-286145 GCF_000517525.1 Limulus polyphemus | reverse complement strand
AATTATATATATATATATATATATATATATACTTCTTGCAACTGTGTTTATCAGTCATGATTTATCTCCATGTAGTATAGGTTTTAAACGTGTTTATAAGTCTGAAATTGTCTGCAAAACATACCTTGAAAGCGTGTTTATAAGTTTGGAATTGTCTGTGGAATATACCTTGAAAACGTGTTTATAAGTCAGAAATTGTCTGCAGAATATACCTTGAAAGCATGTTTATAAATCTGGCATTGTCTGCAGTATATACATCGTAAGCTTGCTTATAAGTCTGGAATTGTCTGTAATATATACATTGTAAGCTTGCTTATAAGTCATGATTTGTCTGCAATATATACTTTCTAAGCTTGTTTACAAGTCATGAATTATTTGCAGTATGTAGCTAGTAAGCATCATTATCAGTTATGAGCTTTACGTTAACAAATATTTAGCTACAAATCGTGTTTATTTGTCATTAATTAAGTTTGTTTGTTTTAGCGCAAAACTACACAGTGGGTTATCTAAGCTTTTCCATCTTGTAGAATCGAACCCTACGTCTTAACGTCCATAAATTTACTGTTGACCACTAGAGACCATTAATTATGTCTAAAATCTAGTTAATTTTATTGCTTATCAGTTTTGATTTATGTCCAATATCTTAGCTAACAATGTTATATTTTGTCCAATAACTACGAAGCGAACCTATTTTTCTCTTGAAGTTAAAGTTCCTGAACAAGAGTTAACAGCAATAACTGTATTTATGAAGATTGTGTTATTGCGTGTGACGACTAATGTCGCAGGTAAACGCGTTTATTAAAAGAATTTAGGAAAAACTTATACGTATTTTAACACTTTATTAATACCTTACATGGGAGAGAATAAAAAGAAGGAAAACATTTAAAACGTAAATATGTTGTATCGCACGTATTAACTTTTAAAACGTTTGACAGAGGAATTAAGTTATTTTGAAAATTATTTTTAACAGGTAACATCTCCTTTAAAGTGTGCGAAATTAATACTCACCAAATGTACCTAAGTAGATGAATGTTTCACGACAGTTAGCTTACATGTTAAGCCCCTGTCATATAAAACACATTATTTATTTGTTTATATATACTTAGCTCAAGAGCTTTTACGTGTAGGCCTTTATGTATTTTATGATTTTATCAGATCCCATTAAAGTTACAGTACTTGGAATTCGTGTACATATGCGAATGGGACGTATAGTTCAACGTATACTGAGTATTTTAATGGGTTTTTACAGGCGAGGGATTAATATATATGCATAGAAACTCTGTACATCTGTTTATTTATATATATGTAGTAATAAATCAAATATAATAACTCTCCTGCGTATGACATAGGAAAAAATATCTATATCAAACTTGGTAATATTTCAAATTGTTTAACAATGACATATCGCTTTAGAATATTAAATTCCTTCTCAGTATATATATATATATATATAACAACAACGTAGCTTTTATTGTTTACTCTTAGATATATAGATAAATCACTGTGAGACTATTGGCTGATTTATAGTATATGCTCTTCTATAGCTCAACACACGATATACGCACTTCTCACACGTTTATTAGATTTACGAAAGTAGTCGAGACGAAAGCTATTATTTCCAACATTTAATATAATAACACCTTATCGCTCTACTTCAGTACAGGTTGGGTAAGTATCAGTTTATTACGATTTCATAGCTTTGTTGAATATGTTAATTATTCTTTACATTTTAAAGGGATATTTAAACAGTTCAAATGTTCCACAAGATTTCAATGGAAACTTTTCTTTAGTTGCAATATTTAGAAACCAAAACGTCAGCTTTAAGTTTGAAAAGTGTTTTATCTTGTACTTCCATTTCACTAATTTTATAGATTCTGAGGCTGCTCTTAGGCTAAAGAAGTAAAACGTTCAAATTGATCGAAATTCAATACGCGAAAGAAAGTATGTCGCATCTACAGGATCATCTTAATAGTGGGATTTTAATAGTAGAGTTTTAAGCTTTATGGGATTTTAATAGTAGAGTTTTAGGCTTTATGGGATTTTAATAGTAGAGTTGTAGGCTTTATGGAATTTTAATGGTAGATTTTAGGCTTTATGGGATTTTAATAGTAGGAGTTTAGACTTTATGGGATTATAATAGTAGGAGTTTAAGCTTTATGAGATTATAATAGCAGAGTTTTAGACGTTATGGGATTTTAATAGTACGAGTTTAGGCTTTATGATATTATAATAGCAGTAAAGTGTCAAAGTGTAAAGTGTCAAAATGTAAAGTGTCAAAATGTAAAGTGTCAAAGTGTAAAGTGTCAAAATGTAAAGTGTCAAAGGGTAAAGTGTCAAAGTGTGAAGTGTCAAAATGTAAAGTGTCAAAGCGTAAAGTGTCAAAGTGTAAAGTGTCAAAATGTAAAGTGTCAAAGTGTAACGCAAAGACAATCGTACATTGTCATCAGTTGTAGGTGTAATTTTGTTACTTTTTTCATGTGAGTAATGATATAATAAAATTTAATAAAAACGAAAAGTTTTCTTTCTATAATATCAAACTAGTGAAGAATCCAGTAACATTGTGTGTTGCTTGAACTGATTCCATCTTTAGAGCTTACATTTTGTTTACATGACGGTTTTGGTTAGGTTCGTAATGTACCTATATTAAAAAATGAGGTTGTTATAAAAAAAATAACATACTCGATTTTCACACCGTTAATCTGTCAGAATTTAATGGTTTCATGTTGTTATTTTTTAAATCTCGTAAGGAATGTTTCGTATCATTAAGGATAGTTTATAGATTTATTCGTGTAGTTTGACAATTTACCTACAAACTGTGTATTTCTGTTGGAATTGTGTATTGTATAAAAATATTTCTAGGGGGTATTAAACCATTTTTTTCGAGAATAACTGTAGACTTTCTTCTCAGTAAGGTATTTTATAAATGAAACTTTCAATTTTGCAATTTAACATATTTGTGATGGACAGTAGTGGTGTTTCCGTGTACTACCAATTTACGATTTGACAAAACAGTTGTAACTCCTTTTGTATATGCTAGCTGAGGGTATTCATTAAGGAAGCTAAAATTATTTATCTAATGAAATTGTTTGGTCGAAATACGAATTGGAATATATTCCTTTTTGTTTTCCGATAATTTTTAATGTTTACTGGGTGTGAGTGAATGTTACATCTGCCGCCTCCAGAACAAAATAGCAGTTTTAATTTTTTAGGATTTTAATTTCATGACTGTAACATTAAAACTTAAAAATTACACCATTCTATGATATTATGTTTTTATATAATTAAGAATACGTGACACTAATAATAATATTAGCTAAAGTAACGTTGCGAAAAAACTGGGAATATTTATTCCATAAACGCATAAAGCAAAAAAATATATAAAATTTTAAGCAATCAAAACTATAATCAATGAATAAAAGAAGTGCATTTGGTTAGAACTGATCTTACAATGTACATCCAGGGATAAATAACAAAGTATAAAGCTGAGAATAAAAAATAAGTTGGCACATAAAAAAAAACGAGAACAAATTTCTTGACAAATCATGAACCACGATAATGGTTCATAGTAGGCCTCGCCCAGGAATTTCACAAAACTTCTGATAGAACATACTGCCAAAAACCATCTTAAAAAGCAGACTTGTTCTTGAAACAACATTCAAGACCTTCTATCTCAGTGGCTAAGTCTACTAAAATATAATTAATTGCAAAACAGTTGATTTTCCGATTGTTAGACAAAATTCACTCATTTGTTCTTCATTTTATCATTATTGTACCCTTTCCCAAGCCTACTCTAAACGACTAAAAACATTTTATTCAAACCTGGTAAAATCTACTAAAACAATTCCTGCACAGGACATAAAACAATTTTTTATGTTGACTCTTTGAAGAGAGGGAGATATTTTATCAGTTTTTTTTCTTTGCTACTGGCCAAGTTTCTTTTTGAAGCCATCTAAGCACCGAAGTTTACAGCAAAAATGGCTAGGTATACTGCGCCAAACTCTATGCACAGTTGCTAAACAAACTCCTGCGAAGGTTGTAGGGCTAATTTTAAGTTAATTCCTTAAAGTCGAGCTTTCCACCCTCTAAAATGTTCTAAGTTCTTCTTTGCTACCAACATAAGGTCTTCGAAGCCATTCAAGCATCGTTATACTAGTCGGAAATGCTTCGTTTTATTTGAGTAAACAAATCCGGTGTTTTATTAATGCATATTAATTGCAAAATAATTTGTACAAATTATAGTACATTAATTGGTAACTTTCACGTTGAGGATTTGTCATTTCTCTAGTTCGCTGTTCTTCATAGTTTCTCGAGTTTGCTGTTGTACTTGTGTAGACACTATTTCCAGTGTAGTTTGCTTACTTTTGTATAGAATCCCTAGTTGTAGGCTTGAAAATATAATCTTTGCATTTTGATTCCACTTCTTTCTGTGCTTTTTGACGATTCCTATTCCCCCTTTCTAAATTAACAATTTTTAATTGTCTTGTCAAAAATATGACTGATATGGAATTACGTTAAACTATTAAAAAATTTGAATGTTCAACATGAAAGACACCTTGTCCACAAAGACGTTAAAAGGCTATGTCGGAGACCCTTAGGGTTCAGGTATATCTATCCTTAAATTTGGACAACTAATCAGACAGAGGAAGGTCAGCCAGCAGTACCTGCCGCCAAAGTGGCTTTATCAGACTACTTGAAATAGGAGTGACTGACACTTTTATATCTTAACAGACAGGTGAAAGTGCGTGTTCAGTGGCTTCACATCTTCAGCCTCGGACCCTTTAATCCACTGCTCGAAATGCTAGCCACAAAGCTACGCCAGACAGTAAGTTGATGCTGAATACGTTTTATCAATATTCTCAGAAAGTTCTGTAATCTACGTTTTAAAGATACATATCAGTCCCTAAAATTAGAAATTTAAAACCCATGTATCAAGAAAGAGAAAAACCTATATATGATGAAGAGAGTGAATACAAGTACTTATATCTTCAGTTTCCACTTGATTATTGTGAAGCGACATACTGCGACATTTCTTGAAGTTATATATATATATATATATTTGAAAATAAGAAAATAAAAAGGATATCGAGTTCATTTTTCCCAATTTTCAGATTTGCATATGTTTTACGATTTTGTTTATAAAAAAAATATAAATTATTTTTTCTTCAAAACTAATTTTGCAATTTTTCACAAATTCAGATTCTATCAGTTCAACACGTGATTGTTTATTTGCGTAGAGCTACACAGTGGGCAATCTGTGTTCTACCCACACGGGCATCAAAAGCCGGATTTAGCGTTATAAGCTTTCAGGCTTACTGCTGAACTCCTGGGGGAAGGGATCAAAATGTGGTATATACACAACTATACCAAGTGAAACTATAAGTAGAAATCTGTAGTCAGAAGTAAAATGTCCGTGTTTTGAGTTTATAATCCTTCAAAGAAATACTGATATTAAAATGTTAAAAATTGTACATTAATATCTTTATATATATATATATCTGAAGACAATTCACATAAACATAGAGATGTGTCAAAAATCCATCCAAGGGGAAGATATTTTTCAGACATCCAGTGTATCTTTACTTACCATGAACTTTCAATGTAGTTAAAAAAAACTATTTTTGTGAAATCCTTTTTTCTTTGAAACGGAACTGTTTATTAAGTGCGTACAAACACTTAATGTTCTTCAGTTTTTTTTTTTTTTTTAGAAATGCCACTGAACAGAAATAACTGAATTCCATATTTATATTAGGGTCAAAGTTCTTTATAAAAATCCTGATAAAATTATGTTTCCGAGAAAACTGACTAGGAAAATAAACTTCTGGCCATACCTTTTAGGACTCGTTGGGCTTAACATTCTGACTAGCGTGAAAGCTGTTGGTATGACAAGTAAGTGCTTGATGTTTACTTTAAAAAAACATTTTTTTCACCTCTATTAAAAATATTTGTATTTTTTATCTCTTACCACCTTTTTTCACTTCTGTAGGAGTACTTCATTTACGTCTCACTCTAATAGGTTCTTTATCGCTTAAACTTTATTTTTATTTCAAATGTTTACTATGTTAATGTGTTTTATTGATATCATTTTAGTTCCGATCTATAATGCCAGTTTTTGTAAGGTCTTTTTGAGCACTGTTTTGATTTTTCATTATATATATATTTATATATTTCAATGTTTTAATTATTTTAATTTCACCTTCTTTTCTTTTATTGATTTTAATTCACCATTTTATGACTGTTTTTTCTTTACCTTATGCATTATTCCGTCAGATATTTTTCCATATATTTCAGAAAACAATTTTGCCAAACACGAAGAATAAGACATTACTAATCCTGTTTGTGAAGTACTCTTCAAGCAGCATCCGTTTTGGCATCATGAATGTGTACAAAAAATACATAATCTATGCCTGACAGAGAATAAGTTCTCGTATTACACTTTAAAGAACATAGATCAATAAAGATTGTACTCTCCAATAAATGATGCATAAACACATCTCACGAAAACAGTTTAATCATTAATATGATGCATATACTTGTAATGGTCTAAAACACAAACAGCCGCTACAACTTTGACAAACGCAGAAATAACATTTTCAAACTATTGGAATATAAAGCTTATCACTTACCGAAAACATAGTTAATAATTACGTGACTGGTCAGGACTTGATACTAACGTTAATGAACAATACAACATAAATATGATTGTTGATAATTATTTCAATAAATAAAGGAATCAGGAAAAAGAACCAGAAGAAGAAGAAGAAAACCTAATCACAAAATAACAATATTCCGTATTCAAACTACTACAAATAACTACAAAATCACTAGCAACATTGACTAATAATGAGCAATAATACTTTTCAGCTATATCTCGTGAACTAACTTGTTGAAGCTCGTGGCAAGGTTTTTATCCACTCTTTAGATCACGAGATTACATTTAATGTGGCCATAAATTTACATAATATTTCTTAACATTAATAATATCTGTACGTCACCGCTAGGGGAAACTTGTGCCAGTCTCATAATTCTTACAAACTTACTCAAAATCAATATGATCAACTAGAAGATGAGTTAGCGCTTTAATGTAACTAAAAATTCACAGCTCAACTAAACGATAAAAGGGATAATAAATTAACAGCAAACAAAACCATAATAAAATATAAATATAATTCGTTACTTCACATACACATATTACAAAAATAGAGCAAAGACACAGTAGGTTATTTGCTGTGTCCACCGCGGGGAATCGAATCCCGGATTTTAGCGTTGTAAGTCTGTAGACATATTGCTCTCCCACCAGGGGAAAATCTGATGCATATACTCATATTACAAAAATACTTTAATCATTAATTTGATGCATCCACTAACTCAAAATTATTGATTAATCACTAATTCCCTCCAGTGTTCTGACCAGTAAATATTAAGAATTTTAGATTATCTGTAAAGTTGTCCTTTTTAAAAATTTTCTAGAATAATATATAATTCTTAAACAAAATACTTTGGGTATTTGTGAAACTATAACGTCTTTTTATTAGTGTATTTTCATGAAGACTTTTTTCTGTTGAATTTGGTTATTAAACTCTGCCTACACCTCATTCAACTTGGATGTTCAATATAGTCAAAACTAAAATTAAATAGTATTTTTATGCCAGACTTTATTATGTAACGGTTTATTAAAAATTAAAATAATAAGTTTTATGGTAAGAAAAATCTACATTTTAAGAGATAATTAAGATAACAACCATAGAATAAAATTTTTGAGCATAGTGAAAAGTCACACATATAAAGTTATATTGATTAAAATATATATGTTGTTTAGCACATAACGTAAGAAGACACTAACTGGGATTAAGCTGTAATTCTCACCATCCCATAATAACTATGAGCTGCGGAGTTTCTCAGTAAACTTTATTACGGTGTTAAATCGTTATGGTTGTTTTATGTTGTAAGTAGACGGTTGTGACGGGTATCGCGTTTTATTTCTACTTGTCTAACTCTTAATATACTTTCAATCTAGTTCTATGTTGCACTTTTGAAAATTTTTAATTTCAGCCACTGTCCTTTTTATGTGTAAAAATGTGGAAATGTGCATTATTTTAGGATGGTTTTTATGTGTAAAAATGTGGAAATGTGCATTATTTTATTATGGTTTATATGTGTAAAAATGTAGAAATGTGCTCTATTTTAGGATGGTTTTTATGTGTAAAAATGTGGAAATGTGCACTATTTTAAGATGTTTTTTATGTATAAAAATGTAGAAATGTGCACTATTTTAAGATGTTTTATATGTATAAAAATGTGGAAATGTGCACTATTTTAGGATGGTTTTTATGTGTAAAAATGTGCACTATTTTATGATGATTTTTAACCCCCTTCTCGGGTAACAATCCTAAAGTAAAATAGCCTACGTACACAGTTGGAAAGTTTCCAGTTTCCATACGAAACATTACGGTAATCGATCCAACCAGCTCATCTTTATAGTAACATTCTTTCCATGTTTTACTCGTCCGTTCCGTAATTATATTTGAATAATAAAATATTGTACACTTGTATGTTTAAAATATGAATTGCACTGTTCGTGAAATAACTTATGATATTTTAGTAATTACAATTAATTATAAAACTACTGATTAATGTTTAGTGAACGACGTCGAGTTTCCTGAGAATTATTTCATTCGGTTTAAGTTACACCCGAGTACAACATTTCAGAATCTCCGCCAGTTATTAGAAATATTTTTTATCGGTAAGAAACTAAACTAATACTAGTGTTTTCTTACTAAATTATAATGATCATTGTTATAATATTGTTGTAACAATAGAACGGACATAATACAATGTTGTGATTTACGTCAAGAAACAAATTTTTTGTACATGAATGTACGTTGGCCAATCGTCCATAAATATCAGTCTTGCACATAACTGCAGATTGATTGTTCACTGAAGCTATCAAATATACTTTTGCATGGGTTAGCGAACACATCCATTCAGTACAACCTTAAAAAGATCAAAAACTGGTGTGTTTTAGAAACTCAAGAATGAAATCTTATCAGAATGAAATTTGAGTAAAAATTGAAATGAGAGTGCCGAATAACTTAAAAATTAGAAATCTCACAAAATGAATGTGATCTAATTTTACAGTCACTAAAGTAAACTAGAGTTTGATTAATCTTTATACTGTCTATGTGTATAGCTACGTCAATGTCAATTCATTCAAAATGTGGGGAAAATTTTGAGAGCTCAAGAACGTCCTGTTTGATGGCCCCTCAAGAAAATATGACGTACGCTAATGCTAGTCACGTGTGTGGGGACTTTGGAGCAAGACTTGTTCTACTACCAACGCAAACAATACTTGACAACGTTCAATCTTATCTGTGGAACTTTCAGCTAAGCACCACGACTTATTTTTGGGTAGGCCAGTTTGAAGACCCCAAAAATACACCCCCATTCTGGCCAGAAAAAATGGGAACTTCCGAAAATGAATACGTTTCTCTTGTAGCTGAAAAGGGTGTTAGACTCCATTACCATTAGTTTCCTATATCGAGATGTCATGGCCACATCCCAACTCATCTGTGAACAATATAGTATTGGTAGGTAGAGTTTTATCTCAATTTTTGTGTACTTCCTATCTTTATATCTGAGTTAATGTGTGTGTGACGATATACTTATTCTGTGCTTTGATATAATATGGTTAAATCTTTATATCTCTAGCTTTTTTGCCTCTACTTTACTAAAGTTAAGCTATATATATATTAACATATTCATAAATCACTGTGTTACATATTTACAACTGTTTTGTATATGCAGTTAGCAGTATGGTATTGGATATGTTTTAACACAAGCAGAGATCGCTTTTACATAACAAGCATATCTATACATCCGTAAGTAAGTAACGTTTTAAAGCAAGTTGGCAACCCAGTAATCGAAATGGATCAAGGTAAGTAAAGATGAATGATTTATACAATATGCAAGCACTAAACGTAGTTCATGTAAAACTATACTTTATTCTTACTCATGCACACTTATATAGAATGAAAATAATACGAACCCACAAATAAAAGAAGTGTCGTAAGAAACATTATTTATGTTAAGAGAGAAGTAAACCAACTAACGTAATCAAACGAGAACTAGTGAAATGTAATAAACAAGTTTGCGATCGTGTTAAGCCTAATTAGTTACTTTTAAAAAATTGTACTAGATACTTGCTGGTTTATACCTTACATTTTGGCTGCTAACCTGCTTCTGTCGTCAATGAAGTCATGAAAAAGACTATTTTGTAGTAATACGGCCAAGTTTCGATCATAAATCGTTTTCTAGAGAGGTTAGTTTGCTATCCACTCCCATTATTAGGACTTAACTAGACTAATTTATTGGAATGGTTTCAAAGGGGATATCCAGGTTTTGCTGACTTTTTTGGTAGGTTGGTTGAGTGTATTATCGGTTGGGTTTTACTTATCTCTATTGTTTTCGTATGTGGTTCATATCCCATTAGTTTGGCATTAGTTTCCTACAGTAAAGGTGTTTATTAAACTTCACTAAATTGTCCATTGGCATCTTCACATCAGAAATATTCAAATGAGATGCAGATTTAATTAAGGCAACAACATTTATCAATACTGAAGTTTAATACAGTTTTTACATTAGCACAATGCTTACACATGATAAAGTATAGTTAAAAGTATGAGTAATAGATTAAAAAGTATTGATAGATAACAGTTGAACTGCTTAAAGATGTTGAGATCTAAAGGAAACATGCGTGACATTTCAATGATGTCAGTTTCCATACTGTTTTTAAATTGTAGTTACATTTTTAGCGGTTAGGCTAAGTAAAACCCAGATTGGTAAAATAGAATCTGTTTTAAGAAGGTTTGAATCATGGGAATTATTAAAATAGTTATGAGAGACGAAAGTTAAAAATTATCACATGACATGGCCAGCTGTTCAGAGATGGATCAGGAAACATAAAGTAACAAGGTTCACATGCCATAACTCTTATTCCGTGGGAACAGTTACTAAAGTTGCCATTGCAACAGCAGAACATGTCAGCACAAGTGTTTATGGGACCCACCATCTTGAGTTCCAGGTTTGACGACCTGGTATGGCATTGAAAATTTTCCCTTGCAAACTTCACCATACACAGGCATTTGAACTGGTCAGTCCTTAATGCTCTTTAGACTTTTCATTACAATTCCTTTCACGTCTGGAAGTGGACAACCAATGACCTCAGGACATTGTTTGTACCGATAAAGCCTGCTTCTTCCTTTGTTAGGCCTACAACACACGCTTCAGCAACCACTAGAAGATATGGAGATGACTGGCTGATGTGGATTCATGACAAGATTCCTCATCTTTTCTTTGAGGAATCAACAATGCTTGTTTACACAGAGATATCCCAGCTGCAGAATGACAGATGCTAGACACCGCAGTGTCTATATAGGCTGGTGCTCCTTCTCGTATCGGCTATCTCGTCTGAGGATGGTTATGGACACATTTTGCCGAAGACATATTCACTTCCTCCTACTTTCCATGTGTATCTTCTTCACCATGTTTACTGGGTTTGAGTGTCAGCTTTATGGTTATGGCGTTACTTAAAGTCATTTGTCTGCCTAATATCCCGCGCATCATCCAGGATTTGAAGAATGACGTTAGAAAAGAACTTGTCTACATACTGAATGAAAGGAGGCTATCAGCAGCAATGTTGACGGTGTATTCAATACATTATGAGTGTTACCGTTTTGTATATTACACAATAGCATAACTTTATTTTATGGAAAGAAAAATAATTCATATAACACTACAAGACAGATGGAGAAATGACGGAATAAGAAAACAAAAACAAAAAACAAATATAACAGGTGCAGTAAGGTTCATTCCAAGAACTAAATAGAAATGGGCTGGGCATGTATTTCAATAATAGGTGGACATTAAGAACAATGGAATGGCAGCCTAGGACAGGGAAAAGATCTAAGGGAAGGCGAAAGAGAAGATGAATGGACGATATTGTATTTCAATAATAGGTGGACATTAAGAACAATGGAATGGCAGCCTAGGACAGGGAAAAGATCTAAGGGAAGGCGAAAGAGAAGATGAAGGGACGATATAGTGGCGGAAGCAGGCATCGAATGGACACGGTATGCTAAGAATAGTAAATACAGGACTGGCCGGAGAGCTACATCCAACAAGGGATGGCTACAACTAAGATAAATAGATAACTTTATTTAGAATATGCAGCTTTGTTTTCCCCTGCGGTAATATTTCATAAGGGCTAAAATTGTTTCCCCCCTTGAATTTATTATCATTATGGTGCAATAGCACTATCGTACACCTTAGTTTTAATGCGTACTGGCACTCTAAAGAGAGAGATCCATTTTTTTAATCACCCAACATATATTTTTTATTTTTAAAATCTGCAATTATTAATATTTACATATGTTTTCATCACTAATGTCGGTTTAATAAAGTGAACGTTACATTTCTTATTTTAGCCTTATACTCAGTTCATTTTGAATAGCTCAAGTGTAACGTATATATTTTCTCTGAAATATTAAAATCAAATAATTTTACCAGATTGTAAACAACGCTATACATTTAATAGTGAAAAATGTTATACGTGCTATATTCTGGTTTGACGCACGTAATGACTTTGCTAAGGTTCGCAAGTTCAAAATGGATTATACTGGTTACTTTATTAGAACACCCCCTAATGTCGGTTTCTATAGGGCGTGAAAAAGTTAAAACTTAAACACCTGCCAAGGTTTGGATTTGGTTGGTTTGGAGCATTTTTCAGCGATAATAGCGTGGACTCAACCTACGTGGACTCCACTACATATCGGCAAGTGTGTTTGTTGTTTAACTACTGAATAGTAGAGACTTCAATTGGTTCAAATGCTTGCAGACGATTTAGTGGTAATTGGTAATGTTGAATCCAAATATATTCATTTACATTACGATGTGCTGAGTGTGATGGTTAAGAAAAATGATTGAATTTACTGCTATGCTATTCGAAGTAAGTTTAATCAATCAAGTGGAAAACAGCATTGGAGAATGGGCACGATCAGTAACAAAATGAAGGTACACCTTAAATGTTCTCTATTTTATTTTCTACAGAGCCTCCGCTCAGCGGTAAGTCTGAGGGCTTATAACGCTAAAGGTCTGAATACGATACCCACGGCTAGCTGAGAACATATAGCTCATTGTATAGCTTTGTGCTTAACAACAAACAAACAGTTTCCTACATAAGTGAAATGACTCAACTCCTGCCATTATAAAGTTCCTTAACTTATACCACTTCCAACAGCTTTTACCACCTTTTTTTCAACTGTCGGTACAGAAAGCAGTAAAACGTGACTCATCAGGTTACATCATCGATCCCATTAATGCATTATCTATATCTTGTATCCTACATTTCATCACACATCACTTGTAAGTATTTGAAAATAATGCTCAGAACATTTGTTTGTTGTTAAGCACAATGCTGCACATTGTTATATGTGTGCTATACCAACCACAGGGGTCGAACCCCGAATCTTAGGGTTACAAACCATTAAACTTACTTTTTCATGACCAGAGGGACTAGACACAATGTTCCTTAGAAGGAAAAAAAACATGTTTGGAAACATGTTCACAAACTACAATGACACTACTTTATATCAAAACGTTATGATTTAACGTAAAACAACCTTGGTTAATTTACGAAATACAATAAAAGAGAATCAGGATAAAGGTTTTTTTTTAATTGAATCCTCAGTATACTAAAGTAATGTATATTTTGTTTATTTAATTTAAAAAGTAATTAACTTTAAGAACCATCGAATTTTTAATCAATAATTGTAGTACATGTGTATAAAAATGCTATAAAACTTTCAATTTGAACAATTAAATGAATTTTCTTACCACGGAATAAAAAAACGGAAACGAGTCCTAACAATCGTGTAATGAAGGTTTAAGGAAAGGTGAAAACTGGTGCTGAGATACATTTTGCCTTATTATTTACGTTCCAAAATCTTTAACAAAAGTTATTCATTATATACTCCAAGCCTTGCATATAATAACCACATACTCTAATGCTAAGATAATCATATAATATAGGTTGGAGACGGCTTGAATGGGTAATGAAGAAAAACATTAATATAAATTTAACATAACAGCAAATGTACAACGTTTCGACAAGGTTTTGTCATCATCAGAGTGGGTTCCTCGTCATCGAAGATAATCATATTCTTCGAACCTTTCTTAGTGATTCTGTAGCTAAGCGCTGTTAGCTTATCCTGTTTTGAAGAATGAGGGAATATAAACCGGTGTCTACGAAACGTTAAAAACTAATAGGTATATTACAATATGTTTGATAGCTTCCATCTTGAAGCTACATATAAAGATAAAACAAAAAGATACTTTCATGTATGGGAAGATAAAACAAAAATATACTTTCATGTATGGGAAGATAAAACAGAAATATACTTTCATGTATGGAAAGATAAACAAAAATATACTTTCATGTATGGGAATATAAAACAAAAGATACTTTCATGTATGGGAATATAAAACAAAAAGATACTTTCATGTATGGGAAGATAAAATGTTAATGAGAACAGCGTTTAAAAGTTTCGGTTATTTCAGGATACAAATATTTTATTTTTGATATTTTTATTAAATTTGAAACGGTATATATATTTTTTTAATTTTGTATTTCTTAATGATAATCTTTCTTCTCTGCTTTTTGCATATTTTATTTCGATGGAGAAAAGAGAAAAAAATTTTAAGAAGGATTCGAAACAACAATTTTTCGATCCATAAGTTACATCACTCAATCTTATTGTATGTCTCATGTTTTGTTTGTAATAATAAAGTTTCATATTCGTTATTGTTTTCCTTGAAGCAGTATATTATTGGTACTTATTAGTCCATCATAAGCTTAAATGAAGCAATAGAAATCCAACAGAAGGAAAAAAAGTTTTGCAGTTTTTATTTTTACTTTAAAATATTTATAACTTGTGAATTTCAAATGCTATATATATATTTATATATATATATATGTACACTACCTGTTTTTAAATTTTGTAACTTAGCCAGGAGGTATAAAACTATGTTTGTAACAAAGTTAAGAAGAATAAACTTTATTGACATTGCAGTTAAAAATTAACTTTACTTGTAGGCGAATTCATTCACCAATGGATCAGTAGGAGTATTAGCACTAATCAATGTTAAAGTTTGAGCAAAATATAATATGCAACCTTACGTGATGCATGCCATCGAAGACATGTCCTGCTGGTATCTGTCACCTACTACATCGTCTTTTAGCCAAATAGGCGTATTGAACAACTGATCTGACTTATATTTTTAATTTGAAATAAAATTTAGAGTGCTTTAACGACATATTAGAGCGCCACCTATGGTCATTGTTTTTCACAAATGTGTTTCTCATATCATATACTATAACTGCAGACAATATGGTTTTTCCAGTCCATATACGTTCATACCCAAACTTATTTTGCACTAGCTCTGTACATTAACCATTTTCTTTATAATTCTGGTATTATCAGAAAATTATTGCCTTCAAACACTGGTTCAGTTGAAAAAGAAATAAAAATTGTTTCTAATGAATCTATGTTTCAAATGGACATCAAAGTAATGAAACATTAACTCATTCTTAAATGAATTGTTAAAGATTGGGGTCAAACGTCATGGTTACTGTTAATAACTCAACACGATATTCATTTAAAATAGAAAAAAAATCTTAGTGATTACTGGTGGTAAAGAAATCTTAAAATGAACGAAAAGTGTTTTCCATTAGTTAAAATACTGGCAGCTTGAGAGCTAGGATCACGATCATTTAAAGTTATAACATGGAATATAACTTTTTATGTTGACAATTACGTAATAGCATTATGATCTTTAGATTATAAGTAGCATCATAAAAACAATATCGCAGCTATTTTAAGTAGCAGTAAAAAGAATAAACTTATTTATTAAATTGCATAAAACGAGTTAAACCATTGCTTAACGGTATTTATTATTTACATGTGACTATATAAACTCAAGTCACTACATCAGTTATTGTACGTAAAGGTGAACACATCGTCACCAAAGAAACAAAATGTCATAAAAAGAGAGAAAGAATGGAGGACGAAAGAAAAACAGTATGGTATTAAATAGTGTAAATCACTATAGGTTTGCACAGTACGGTATTAAATAGTGTAAATCACTGTAGGTTTGCTTGTGGAAAATATTTCTGAAATTTGTTTGAAACTTATAGCTTACTACTCATCTTAGGTTTGATAAACAGAACTTTGCTCTAACAGTAGATATCGTGTATGATAGTCTTCACTATTGGCAATTGGTTGTGTATACTTTCTGTTTTAGTTTCGACAACAATATTTGTAGAGACTGTAAAAGGAACCGTGAGATATGTTTTGGTTCTCGAGTCTTTTACCCATTTGCTCTATTATAGCTTTGATGATTTAGATTGTAAGTGATTATTATGTTAGCTAAGAACATGTGGGGCATCACTGTCCTATGAAAGAACATGTGGAGCATTATTAACCTATGAAAGAACATGTGGGGCATCACTACCCTATGAAAGAATATGTGGGGCATCACTACTCTATGAAAGAACATTTGGGGCACCACTACCCTATGAAAGAACATTTGGGGCACCACTACCCTATGAAAGAACATATGGGGCACCACTACCCTATGAAAGAACATATGGGGCATCACTATTCTATGAAAGAACATGAGGATCGTCACTACCCTATGAAATAAAATGTGAGAGTTCTGCCATAAGTGGTGGAAGGTAGAAATTATTTTTGTGACTTGAACATAAACGAAGAAAAACAAAGCTATAATCTTTAGCCCTTCCACTGTACAGCTAGCAGTTGAAATGATCTGTATTTTGTGGGAGAAGAGGGTTCTTGTGTGCATCCACTACTTTAACATACGGTGAAGTATTGATCCTAAGTCCGTCCAGAGGAGAATAAATGTGTAGAGAAGAAAGAAAAGTTTGTAGAAAAACTTTATTTCTCTAACGAACGTTTCCTGAAAACAGACTTGCTTTCTATCTCTTATCTTATTTCACTAAGAAATTGAAAAATTAAGTAGTGTGGCTACTATCGAACCTGAGATTCTGTTCAGGATGCAAGAGTTGAGCTCACCCCTCCATCTACTGTTTTGATAACCAACCAAGAGTTTCGGAAATAATATTGGATTGGGCACATTTTACTCTCAACTCTACTCTATTTTTAAACAGAAACTTCTGAAACTAATACCACCCCGAAAATACCAGTCTGTTGGTGGCAACTTTACCATTTCAATCACCAACAACGAAGGGCCAACCAATCAGTGGAGCTCAACAACCACCAAGTAATGCCTCGTTTATGTTGACAGATTCAAAGCCACCAGCTGTGAGCAAAATTAAAATATGCTACATCTACAGGATGACTTCCTGGAAGGTTAAACAGAAACGAGTGGGTTGAAGGCCTGGAAGTTAATTGTTCTTCATGTTTATTCGTGTAATTCTGCATCTCCTGCTATTACGTCTTCTAGTATAATGAAGTTGTACTACATTATATTTCCTGCTTCACTGTGATTTATGGAAGTATTTGTATGTTTCTGAATTGACAACATGAAACTTTTCAAATATGTTACAATTATTAAAATAAAAAAATAAATGTTATATATACAAAGAAGAAAACAAACAAATGTACGTCCATTATACATATTGAAATAAAAGGGCATTAAAGTTTAAAATGTACAATGTAAAGTTAAAAATACTCATATTACACATATGTATGATGTTACATTGTATTTACTGTGAAGGTGACAAATATGTGGGTAAAATAAAGTTATAGTTAAAGCCTGTATTGTCACCACTATGGAGTGGCGCTGCGAAGGAACAGAATCTTAGCTGGCTTACATTGTAGCTGTTCTGAATACATGAAAAGTAGTCTCGCGGGACTAGAACACTGTGGAAGGTATTGAAAATATCAAGATGTCCTGAGCCGAACTGGTTGCGTTTAGAACACCAACTCTCAGGTGAGTAACGTCCTTTGTTCGAGGGAAGGTTGATCTTACAACTGAAAGGAGTAGTTGCGTTAGAGGACGTTACTGTTAGAAGTCGGCCATGTCATCGTGCATGGTTGCTATGTTCTCTGTATTATTATGTGATCTATGTGAACGAGAGTGTGTTTGTATCAAATTGAAGATATGTATTATTGCCTGCTAATTTTTAGCAACAATAACTGTAACTCCAGGTTTCCGTTGCTTCATCGAATCTTCAATATATCTACGTGTAATATATATATAGAAGCTGTTCATTCGTCTTCTCCTGCGTCGTAAAAGTTATTTATCAATAAAAACCGTTTACTTTTTCTCCACTGTCTTGTGGTCCCCGGTTTCCTTGATGCCTTACAGGTTATTTGACACAATAAACCAGTATTTGTGATTTTATTGAACATTTTAAGATGTAGAAATTACAGAAACAAACACAAAATATAAGTTTACTATATCGCCTCTTCATAAAACATAAATACTTTACATATTAAAGAACCTAGAAAAGAAAGAATTAACGAAAACACTAACATGTACAATTTATGTAATTCCTTTAAGATGAAACTTACAATGAGTCAGAAATTTTGTTAAACGAATAGATACAGCGTGAAAAAAATAGTCACCCCAGATTTTGACGACTGCTAAACATTAACGTATTAGAGTTCAGATACATTTTGTCGTAAAATAATGAAGTCATTTAAGAAGCGAGTATTTGAACGATTTGTCAAAAGCCAGTCTGAAATCATCCTGCAAGAAATATGAAGAGAAAAGTTCCGATGTAAGGATGTCGATTGTTTGTTTGTTTTTAAATTATGCACAAAGCTACACAAGGGCCATCTGTGCTCTGCCCACCACGGGTATATAAACCCGGTTTCTAGCGTTGTAAGTCTGCAGACATACCGCTGTGCCACTGGGGGGCAAGGATGTCGAAATAAATACCAGGTTATTAATCCTGATAAGTGATATATCTATATATATTTGTTTTGGGAAGGATTCAACGTCGTTTTCGTTGTTCGAAACGTTCGACCGCGACTGTAGACGAAAACAAATATTACACGTTGTAATAAACAAACGAAACAAAATTTTATGTAAGTGCACAGTAATAAGATGACACCGGTGACAAGACTAATTGAAAGCAGAATTCTATATTATACCGTTGAGCCACCGGCGATAAGCTTACTTTGTTTGTTTGCTTGTTTTTAACATAAAGCTCTATAATTGGTTACTTGCACTGTGTCCACTGCGGGATCAAATTCAGAATTCTAGTACTATAATCTTTGAAGATTACCGCTGGACCACCGACGATAAGCCTATTTTGTATTCGCTATTGTATTTAGCAAGTGTTTTATTTTACATTTCAGTATCATTTCAAATAGTGCCTAGAATAGCAAGTGTTTTATTTTACATTTCAGTATCATTTCAAATAGTGCTTACAATAAAAACACCCTCTTAGTTTGAAAGAATACTGTTTGAATGTCTTAAAGTAGTAATGACAAAATTATTGTATGCTTTTTTTTATCACAGTAATTACGGACTTCTCAAGTTTTGTAAAAATGAAAAAAAGTACCTTACTAAATTATTATACTTAAGCAGTAGTACCTAACAGTTTAGGGCCCACTTTATTTTTAAAATAGTTCATATCGATTAATAGAAATACAGACTAATCTCTCTGCATTGACTTCTCAAACTATCTTCAAGTAAGGTTTTGGTGCTCGACGTTTATAGAAATATATAGACTGAAAATACTTCATATAATTTGATTATCTTGTTTGTCACTAATCCAGTTTTACCTGAGCTTAGGCCTACATAAATATATTATATTTAAAAGCACAAATCATTGTATTGACACAATGTTACAGAATATTTCGTTAAAAATTATTTTTTACAACTTAAGTTCATTAGATGGATTGTTTTTCTTCGGTAATAAAATAAAGGTAATATAATCATTTAATATACTTATTCGTGATTACAGAAGGATTTAGACATTTCTGTTTATACGTTTGAATAATTTTAGAAAAAAAAATACGTGTTTGAGCAGACGCCATTACTGTTGGTTATAGGTGTAATATGTCACAGATAATTGTTTGTTTCGAATTTCGCGCAAAGCTACACGAGGGCTATCTGCGCTAGCCGTCCCTAATTTAGCAGTGTAAGGCTAGAGGGAAGGCAGCCAGTCATCACTACCCACCGCCAACTCTTGGGCTACTCTTTTACCAACGAATAGTAGGATTGACCGTAACATTATAACGCCCCCACGGCTGAAAGGGCGAGCATGTTTGGTGGGACGAGGATTCGAACCCGCGACCCTCAGATTGCGAGCCGAGTGCCCTAACCACCTGGTCATGCCGGGCCTCTTCAGATAATTATGGACACTTTTTTTCTTTGCAGTTAATGCAAACACTTATCAAAAACAAACTATATGAAAACAATAAAATAAAGGGATTGACGTTTTGTATATTTATTGTTCCTCAGTTCAAGTCATAAGAATTTGTCATTTTTGCTGTGTCTCTCGTGGGATTCGAGCCCAAGATTTTAAAATTGAAAGGATCATTTCATGAAAAAAAACCTGAAAACCCGGATTTTTGCAGGTATCATGATTGGGTAGACAAAGGTAACAGAATCTAATTTTTGTTATCATTCGGTTTTGATACCTGCATAAACAAAATATTCTGTTTCAGTAAACATTTGCAGTACGAGTCATGAATTTTATCTTCCTTGTGTGTATTACACTAGGCAGAACTTGTTCGTTATAGACATTAAAAACATTCTAGCTTAAGCAAGGAAAAAAGTTCATATGGGAATGTCTTGTTCTGTTGAAAAAATTCACATAAATATATTAAATGGAAACCATTTCATTATTAATAACTACACAGACTGTCAATTATTTCAACGCTTTCATACCGTGTCACGTTTTTTTTAAGTTATTGGATATCTCAGCTTTGAGTTTTCAGTAGTAATTCTTTCGTTACTTATATGAATTACGAGAGTAAAACAAGAAATATATATATATATAAACATAATACCTGAATGAATTAACTAAGATTCAGAATACATAATAATGTTTATATAAAACTCTTTCAACATATTTACTGGCTTTCATGGAAACGTATGATAAGACAGGCCTATGAATGTAAACTTCATAAAAGTTGTTTTGTTTTTAATAACTCGCAATCTGAGGGTCGCTGGTTTGAATCCCGTCCCACCAAACATGCTAGCCCTTTAAGCCGTGGGAGCGTTTTAATGTGACGGTCAATCCCACTATTCGTTGGCGGTGGGTAGTGATGACTAGCTGCCTTCTCTCTAGTCTTTTACTGCTAAATTAGGCATGGCTAGCGCAGATAGCCCTCGTTTAGGTTTGCACAAAATTAACCAAACCATAATTCAGCTACGTAGATTTCGAAAATAATATTCATTTTTTTCTATCACATAAGGATTGTTTTACAAATCGCGAAGAAAAAAACTATTACTTAGATCAAATTTTTATTTCATTTACCACAATGAACATTTTTTTATACTTGTTATGTTTGTGTTCTAGAAGGATCGATAAGACTCTCACGTCGCGATTGGTCTAGATAAATCTACAGCCAGTGGTTGTCAACATTTTAAGAATAACAAAATGTAACCCGACTTCAATGAAAATGATTCACTTATGTAAAAGTGAAAAATCTGTACATGATGGAGAAAACTTGATATCATTTTCGGATTCAGCGAACAGGAGTTACTGTAGATCATGTAAAAATTTCAAGACAATAAAACATCGCAAGCCTGTTTAATCGGATAAACACGAATTAGTAGGACTAAGGGTAAGACTCTGGCGATGTGATGTTAATCACTTTCTTGGAAATTAGCCTATACTGTCACTTAACTCTACTTAGTAATTGGACTTTGATAACTTCATATATTACTAACCACGACAAAGATGAGTTGTTACAGTACAAGATTTATCATGTTGAGTAAAATCTGTAAGACTGCACATATTAATTTTCTAAAAGTTGTCAATGTACCTACCGTATTCAAATATAGAATTTCCAGTGTGAATAAATTAACGCTTCTCGTTGGCCAAGTGTTTTACTGTAATTAAAAATATATTTCTAAAAGTAATAGAATTCACTTCCGGATAGATTCATCTTGAGAAGATATTATTTAACTAGTTTCTGACGAAACCATTTCTACAATTCGATATTTTCCTCAAACAACATTCCTCGATTTACATTTTTTTTATGTAGATAGCTACAAAACATATAATACACTATAGATTAAATAGCGCTTCTTCAATTTTTTTCTGTAATATATTCTGTTAGCTGTATCTTTAGGAACTTTCGAGTTTTCATAACACGCTGTTTCAAAACATCTGACAAAAAATTGCATCGCAATTAAGGAAAGCTTAATTTCATCACTGATACACTTTTAAGCCTGTTTCTTTTAGCACAGAGCGGCATAACCGGTTAGTTGTGCTGTAACCCTCGTGGGTATTGAACTCAAAATTCTAGCGTAATAAGCCCTAGAGCTTGTCTTTGATTCGCCAGAGGACTATATGGGCTATTAAACATGAATATATTTAGAATAAAAATAAATGTTTTTATTAGAGCTATTATATCAACCATTAAATTATTGGAAATATTTTGATGTAAAAAATGATTTTTAACCAATTTTAAATAGATTTCTAGGATATCTATTTATAAACTGCTAAAAACTCAACCTTGAACAACACATTTAACTTTTATATTCTAGCAAAATTAATATTGTTTATTCAGTATCACATTTTATAATTCCTTCTATATGACACGAAGAAATGCAGATTATTTGGGATTTGTGGTGTGTAAGCCTTACTTGCAAATGAAATTACAATGGTCGTAATTACAATTAAAAACTCTAACGGAATTTAGTATGACGCATGTACAGAATGATTATAAAGGAAGTTTCACAGTTCAGCGAATGGTATTTTACAATCGGTGTGAATAGTAAGGGGAAATTGTACAATAATAATCATGTGGATTCAAATGCCAAAGTTTCACACCATCAACTTGAACTGATAAACCTTATTAAGGTTTTTAAAAAAGAAAATAGCTGTGATTTCAGATATTCACACTTAAAGCCATATACATCATTTAAACAATTACAAGATGTAACAAGAGAAGTTCAACAAAAAAGTCCTTCTACAAGAAAAACAAAGGCCCACAACAAGCATTCTTGGTCAGCAGGAACGAAGTTACAGCTAATCAGAATCACTAAATTGTACCGTTCAGAAATGTCAGAAACAAAATTGTTTAAGTTGTTTCAATGACTTTTACGGACTCCACACTTGCTGAAAACTTGGGTGAAGTTAACTGATAATGATGACGAATAAAACTTGTTCAAAAGCTTTTATGGATCTTTTTCTTGCAGAATAAAGTATTAAGATAGGTTAAATGTACAGCCCAAAATCTTCTTCATTAGAAACTCAATGGATTTTATATCTACGGAAGAAAAACAAACCCTTATTTGTTAAAGCAACAAAAATCGTTTGAAGAAGTTAAAGTTATCTTCATAAGGAGGAAGATGTACTTCAGTCATCAGTTGACTCTGCATCTTTTATGTACACACGTCTTGTTCTGCCTTAATCACCTTCTCAGCATAGCAGTTATTTGTAATTTGACTTCATTGGGATGTCGTCTAACCTTCAAAATTGCTATAAGCGGATCATACCTTTAAAAGATACGATAAATACCACTGAAATGACATCACTTTGGTGATTATCACTTACACAGTGCTTCACTATATGTCAGTCACTCTAAATGTTCACAAACATCGTCACAACAGCTGTTATAATGTACAGCTGGAACGCATGACAACTTTTATTTGGGTAACGGATATCTTATGTAATGTCAATTAGGTACGCTAGTTTTCTTTTCATCTAGTTTTATTTGTTTGTTTTTGCATGTGACGTTTCGTTCGTTCAGTTTAACGAGATTATATCCACGGTCTTCGTCTTGACCTTCGTCGTTCCTGACTACACGTGCCTAAAAGCAAAGAAAATAGAGAAAACATTTATAGTTAATTATAGACTTTAAACAAAATAGTAGAAGGAACAACGAAAGACTAGAGCATGCGCAGAGATTTGTTTTTCACTTAGAAAGTAAGCGAGAACGTCACAGACTTAGCAGTTCACAGACTGAGCTAATAAAGTAGGATTTGCTGCCTCTGTCCATTTCCTAATAACATCTTATTAGCCTAGACCAATGACGACACATCGTGATTGATCTCACAGTTTTACATAATAAACAAAAGGGCTGCAATAGTGAAATATCAATTACACACCAATTTAAAAAGTACTTATTATTATAATAAATGACAACTAGAAACAGAAGAAATATAGATAAAATGACAGATTCTTCTTAATTGGAAACATCTCTGGACAACTGATAACATTTCTATTATTGTCCTTTGAATAATCTGCCATATCACAGAAGCATATCTTGAGTATCTAAATGTCTTTAATATGTATATGTTGCTGACTCACCACAGACATAAAAATACATATCATTAACTAACCATTAAATTTACAATTTTCAGTTCAAAAGTTACAATTTTAAAGTGTTATTTAGAGAGAGAGAAACGATCTTGGCTGAAATAAAAAGTTTTTATTATTATGTGGAGAGTAAAGTTTTTTTTTTAACTTGATTACCAACATATCTAAATTATTTTAGCTAGAGTGCACTGCAAATTCAAAATAACAATAAAGAGTTATTTCCTATAATTAAACGCTAGAAAACGTAAGAATTCACATCATCGATGTAAATAGCTAACTCAACCACCTCATAGATAGCTAACTCAAACACCTCATAGATTTCAATTTACATTTATGATCACATAATAACATAAAAATCCTTTCAAAACGTATTAAAGTTCCTCCATGATACGTTTTTAGCTTTAATAAATATAACCATCCATAGTTCTCTTTCCCACCTTTACTTTAACTACAGAGCGATATTTCTAGAGTTTACTTATAGAACTGAAATAAATCTAACTTAGAATGTAAGTAATTGCGAGAAAGAAAGAAATCGATAAACTCACCAAAAATATTCTTACTATTATCCAATTACTACAATCTTACTTTCTATTTACTCAAAACAAAAATGATGGGTGATCTCCGTCATCACTATACTGGAAAAAGACAAATGAAAACATACATAGCTATAGACTGATAGCAAAATAGAGCAAATATTAACGTGTATTCTTGATTTTGTGGAACGCTAACTGGAGTCTCTTAGTTGACATGTTCATTATTAAAATATTCATCAAAAATATTGTATTTATATACTGACATTCCTCAAGTCGTTCTTCTAGCATCGAGATCTGTTCGCTTAACGAGTGAACCCGTTCCCATGGGGAACCATAAAAAGGATAGTTCAAGACGTGAGTAGTACCCTCTAGACCTCTAGAAGGTGATGCTGGGTTGACAGTGTTCTTATTCATGAATGATATTGATTCCGCTATTTTCTTTACCCGTATGTTCAAGGTCTGTCAGGTTATGTTTTTCTTGAATCTGAAAAAAAAGAACAAATAAAAAAATATTAACATTTCGTGAACTTAGCAATGTAGATCACTGTTCATGAATCAAACTATACATTAGAAAATACACACAAACATACACTCTCCCCCAACTAACAATTATGTCCAAAACTCCTTACAAGTTTATTAAATGATGGAATCTATTTTGTTCTTATTGGAATTTGTCAACCTGAACGGCACCTTTGTGCACGTGGGCTAAACGGTCAGATAAGAAACCCCTCGGGTACAGATTTAGACGTTCCTAAAAACAACATTCTCCACAAAGAGAATATAAATTGGGATTGATTATTCTAACGTAACCACAGCTGAAAGTGTGGATCATATCTAATGACAACACGTATCGAACCACACACCCTTCGATCCGCAGCCCAACATGCTAACTGCGAGAACATACCAGCCCTTGTTCTTTATGACAACGTGAGAGCGTACACGTTGGAACCCGAATGATGATGAACTATGCTTGGGCAGGACGAAGCCAGAGGAAACTCTGGTGGAGGTCCACAGCGGTTCTGACATGTAAATCGATCGTCAGAACTTGGTACAGGGGCGAAAGACAAATCCAACCATCTAGTAACTGGTTCCCTCCGAAGTTTCCCTCAGGATAGTTGGTGCTCGAGGGCAATCAGCCTCATCCGGTAAAGCGAATGATTAGAGGCCTTGGGGCCGAAACGACCTCAACCTATTCTCATACTTTAAATGGGTGAAAAGTCCGGCTTGCCCGAGTGAAGCATGAACGTGTGGCCATTTTTGGTAAGTAGAACTGGTGCTGTGAGATGAATGCACATTATCTATGCAAATAGCTAACTCAACCACCTTTTGGTGTGGTTTCGCTAGATAGTAAATAGGGACAGTGGGTATCTCGTTAATCCATTCATGCATGTCACTAATTAGATGACAAGACATTTGTATAATTTGAAAAGTACTTCTAAGAAAATATATCCGCAAATTTCTTCACTTTGACATACAGTGCTGTTGGAGTAGAAACTTCAGCAGAGTTTATGTAGTATTCCAAAAGTGGCAGCCATTTTTTTGTGATTGCATTCCTGCCTAGAGAGTGCTAGCGCACTCTTTGAAACATATAAGGCGTTGTTGTGCCCTCCCCTCACATGGTGTGTATCTTGTGTTATAGAAAATTGAAGTTTTTGTTGTTGTTGTTGTAAAGACGTGGTGCCATCTATAAAAGTAGTTAACGTTAACTTATGTCAAATATAATAAATTATCAATAACAACAATAAAGGGGGTGGAGGGGTTGTGAACCCACCATTAACATACCCCTTATTCCAAACTATTATCCCACAAAGTTTGTTTGAGATTGGCTCAGTGACCTAGGGATAGTTAGGTAAGGGACAACAGATAGAGACGCATATTTTTGTGCTTTATATATATATAGAAGATGTTAATAGTATTCTTGATTCTGAGCATTCTATAGTAAATTTTGAAATTGATTTTCATAATGCATACATATTACCCCTGGCTAGCTAGAAGAAAAAAAAAACACGGGGTTAATGAAGTCCACAGATCAAACTTGGCATGTCAGTAGACAGTAGATAATATTCTGAGGACTGGAAAATTCCTAGTGTTAGTTCTATTTTCACTGAGGTAGTAAGTGTTGCTCTGAAAGTTATTGACCAGTTAATATTATTTCAGTAATGAGAACAATCCCGGAAAGTCTAATAAAAATGCTTTGCACTTTACCTAATAAAACATAATATATTAAATAGTAATAAACATTAATTTACCAAATGAGAATCTTTCCTTGCTAATCTGTTAACTCTTCTTGAAATATTGCTTATTGTCTGAATGATGAAATTGTGTGGACTTAGTATACTCAGATTTTCAATAAGCTTTTGATAGGGGATTACACTAAAGATTACATTGGAAAATCATACTAATGGGGATTCGTGAAAGATTAGTAAACTGTGTTGTATGATGGTTGGATGAAAGAAAGCAAAATATTGTTATTAATGAAATTCAGTGAAACTAATGGAATGCTTGGGCCTTTGCTTTTTCTTATTTACATTAATGATATTCATAAGGTCACAATTATTAGACTAATATAGTTTGGGAATGACGTTAAACGTTCTTGATCTTTCTAGATGTATTGACGACTTTGTTATATTACTGAATGACTTGATTATTTTGACAAATATTTGGCAAATTACCTTTAATCAATAGCGTAACTGAAGAAAAGAATCTCGGCATAGTGGTGGATTAATCACTCAAGTCATGGAAGCAGTACTCTGTTGCTAGTATCAAGTACTCTGTTGCCAGTATCAAAGCAAGTTGAACTTAAAGAGTATATCGTTAAAAGACTATGTGTGTGTGCGTGAGAATATTTTTAAACTTCATTAAATCATTGACTGTTGATTATTTAAATGCGAGTTTGCCGTTTACAGTGTACGGCTTGCAAAAAAGTTAGGAGTAGGGGGAGTACGGATGACGTCACCATATGGTTGGGTGTAGATAAAACTCTGCATCGCGTAGGGAAAGGTATCTTGGGAATAGATCTACAACCTCTTAGAACCCCATCTAAGACAGTAGTGTTTATGTGTTAAGGTTCTGTGTGTGAATTTCTTCATTTGTTTATAAACACTTAGAATACAGGTACTATCACCCTGTTGATAAATTAATACGTTTGTCATTTTTGATTCGGCTCAAAGTGTCTTTTGTACTAGAGGTGTTTGGTGGATAGCTCATGTTATGGAGTAGGTTTCTTTGTAGTTACGCACAAAGCTGCACAATGGACTATCTGTGCTCTGTCCACCAAGGGTATCTAAACCCGGTTACTAGCACTGCAAGTCCGCAGACATACCACTGTGCCACTGGTGGACATGAAATAGGTTTAACCCACATAGATGTAATCTCGCACTCATTGAAACGCTTCGCACGGCCATCAGATTCGTTCAGAACTCATACCTAATCTCACACGTTTGTAGTCTAATCAGGTCATTAAATGTTTTAATTACTTTAAATATGTACTTTGTACATTCAAGTACGAAATACTACAACCAAAAATAAAATGTTTCGTAAATAAAGTACAAGTTTTCTCTTTAGTATTGATTACAAGGATATATTTATATTAATATAACTCATTAGTTAGGCCTCACTACTGTATAGATTGTTCAACTCCTCCTCTAAGAAAGGATATTGACTCATTGGAAAAGATTCAGAGGAGAGTTGTTATGGTGAATCCGGGAATGGGAATATTATAGGGATAGGTTAAGATTTCTCAATCTTCTGTAGGAAACAGTAGAGTAAGAAGTGATTTTATTATAATTTATAAAATTATTCGGGAAATAAAGGCCTATCTCTATTACCTTGTTCAGTATTTTGAAGAAAATAGGATGCTAGGAAACAAGTTTAAGATTTGAAAAAGACAGACGATGTTCTGGTTAAGTCTGTTTTATTTGTCTAACAGTAGTTTTGAGATATGGAATAAATTAGCGCCAGCAGTAGTATCAGCCAGCAGTAGTATCGGCCAGCATTTTACCAGAGTTTAAGATGTTTTACCATATTGTCCTGAAAAAATGAAAGGGCGAGTTAAAGGTTTTACTTTTTCTCAAGGATGAGTGTGAAGGGACACCAGAGAGAGTCCAAGTGGTCCATTGTTGTCCGAATGTTTTGATATACTATCCCACAAATAGCTGTTTCAAAACTTCATATTGTTACGACAGCGGGAGTCACGTGACACTAGTAGCACGTCATAAGATTCTAGAATGATCGGGGAACATCACGAATTATCCAGTATTTGCTAGGCGCCTCCTATTCTTGTATATAAGTGTGCCAGACAATCAAAATGGGAATTGAACGACAGACAGAGATAGAGACGGACAATTGAGTCAAGCGCGGTGGTACGTGAATTGTTCGTTGTGAATTATAGCGTTTGTTTAAGTTAAA
>NW_013666609.1:249277-255735 GCF_000517525.1 Limulus polyphemus | reverse complement strand
TGAGAAAGAATAAACTAGTTTTATTTAAGAAAGGACTTGTATCGCTAACGTATCGTCGTAAATAATTTTTACGGAAAATTAACAAACGTACAGAGACGTAACAATATCTATAAGATCAAGTAAAGTATATATTCTGTCGACATTATTTGAATAACGTTTATTTGATGAATTTTGATAAAAGGAGTGGGCTAATTAATCATCCAATTCGAATACAATGAGATGCACTGCTTTCGTAGTTGTAATAAAGTTATGGGCGATACGGAGTTTACCAATACCAATAATAGGTAGGCAAACAACGATTTATAGACATGCGGAACATGTTTGAATTTGAAGGGGGTGGGCAGCGACGATTGGGGACACCTAATTTGCTATGTTAACCATAACCATTCAATTCGAAACTGAATCAGTGACTTTTCCTGATAGCCATACAAAAGTTTCTAATCCCCTTTCAAAGGGAAACTTCGCTACCGGGGGGGGGGGGCACATGCTTCCGGCGCATATAGGTTTCCGCTGCTGTTGTATTATTGTCATGTCTATTTTTTTTTCCATTCAGCAAACTTTTATTCTGCAAACGTACACTTTGATATTGTAAACATGTTCACTTCTGCTGCGATTAATGAGGAAGCGTAAGCATCCAGCACCATTGTACTTGAACAGTTCTCTGATGAACAAACGGTGCGTCACAACGTATTCCTGCCATAGACATTTTCCTAATGCATCATCCTCCACGAATCATTCAGTTTTCAGACAATTTTGCGCGAATCGTGAATAACCCTATCTATGCATCACCTCGGTAATTCTAAACATCAGTACGAGATTTTTTAAGGAATAAAAAAGAGAGGTTCCATGTAAATTCAAGTAGAAAGAAATCCAAAATTTTACCTTCTATATGAGTATATAGAATCAAAAGTTCTGGAAGTTGATAATGATATATAATATATAGATATATTAGGTAAGTTATTAAATAGGATAAAAAAATCGATTTCAAGTATTAATATTCGTTGAAGTTTCTTTGGTTCTCAATTGTCTGCTTTACGAACAGAATGAGCACCAATTTTCGCTTTATTTTTTCTATCTATCTTTTATAACAATTTCTGTTTATTTGAAGTTAAGCACAAAGCAACCCAATGGGCTATCTGTGCTCTGCCCACCACGGGTATCGAAATCTGGATTCTAGCGTTGTAAGTCCGCAGACATATCGCTGTGCCACTGGGGGGGGGGGAATCTTTTATAACGAATGTTTGGAAATTACAGTTCCACAAATTATAAAGAAAAGATGAATTCTGTAAAGATTTAATGATAAAGAGCGGGTTGGTGAAAAATCACAGATTCTGTATTGCTGGAAAAATATATTAAGAATAAGATTTCTGTTTACGAGTCAATGACACGTTTCTTTCTCTAATTGTTTGTCACGTACAACCCCAGATTTCATCCTGGGATATTCATTGTTCTTTTTAATCTTTCCATTATAACATAAAATACTTGTTTTAGTTGAAGTTAAGCAAAAAGCTACACAATGGGCTGTCTGTGCTCTGCCCACCACGGGTATCGAAACCCGGGTTTTAGCGTCGTAAGTCCGCAGGCATACCGCTGTGCTACTGGGAGGCAAGAGAGAAGATACGAAATTAGTGTTACAATGTCGTTAAATCGTTTAAATAAATCTTCCTAAAAATAATTACAAAGTGTGTTTCCCATGAACATGCATGAACTGTTTATCAAATAGAACTCCTAAAATTAACAAAAATATTGTGCACAAATATTCAGTTCAACTCATATAACATACTTTGTATAATAGAAATGTAAAATAATACTATCTAAACATGAAACTCGGAAAAGTAATGATCTGTTAACGTAGTTAATTTATACTATTTAAAGTATGTAATAATATACTTTAATAGTTGAAATAGAGAATTATTCGGTCTTAATGGGAGAACTAAACTGAAACTGAAATCGCAAGAAGAAAGCAGTCAATGAGTATTAATTAACTAATACTTGAGTGATTCGATGTAAAAGGCTTAGCATTAAAAAGACGTTTGCTTTTAACAAGCTTCTATAACCATACCTTTTCTAATACAAAAACTCTTTGGTTCAGTTCTTCGTAACCTTGAACAAATCTCTGATATTCTGGATCATTCTGTAGATTTACTACAAACAAAAGACATAAACAGTGTTTCATGACATGTTCACAATAATGGACGTGTTGTTAAACCTAAGATTTTATTTTCTAATATAGTTATAAAATATTTTATTCTTCGAACTTACAGTTGCAAATTAAACTTTGAGAGCGAAACGAAATGAATAATCACAACAAGTTTATTGCACTTTCATTTATTATACTTTTGATTTCAAACTCGGCTAGGCTTAAAATTACAGATAAATGGGCTAATAAACTTGTAACGTGATATCAAACAATAAGATATAAGAGTCTTCTCAGTGATTAAATGGAAATTTTCTAATTGTACATCATATGTTTATTTCTATAGGCTCAATATTTTGCTTCCTCTATGAACGCTATCCTTCCGTTATTATCCAGTGTATAAAAGATAAAGCTTATTGTTATATTTTTTATTAGAGAGCTTTGTTTCCCCCAGAGAGCCAACGGCAAGGTTACAAACTTACAATGCTAAAGTCTGTGGAGATCGATTCCCCATGATGCACAGATCGCAATAGCTTATTGCGTAGTTTTGTGCTAAAACACATAAACACGTAGCTAGAGCTTTGTAATTAGCGACACCTGTTGTAGCCTAAAAGAGCTACTGAATGACAAAATATTAATCTCTGCACGTAAAATATTCTGTAATTTCACTGAATAAATGAGTAGAAAATGTGAATACATTTAGAATAGAAACAGGCTATATTCCTTCAAGGTAGAAATACTCTTTAAACAGCGATAAAAAAGGTAATATCACACAACAACGATAAAGAATGTAATATCACACAACAACGATAAAGAAGGTAATATCACACAACAACGATAAAGAATGTAAGATCACACAACAGCGATAAAGAAGGTAATATCACACAACAACGATAAAGAAGATAATATCACACAACAACGATAAAGAATGTAATATCACACAACAACGATAAAGAAGGTAATATCACACAACAACGATAAAGAAGATAATATCATACAACAACGATAAAGAAGGTAATATCACACAACAACGATAAAAAATGTAATATCACACAACAGCGATAAAGAAGGTAATATCACACAACAACGATAAAGAAGATAATATCACACAACAACGATAAAGAAGATAATCTGAGGGTTGCGGGTTCGAATCCCCGTCACACCAAACATGCTCGCCCTTTCAGCCGTAGGGGCGTTATAAAGTGACGGTCAATCCCACTATTCGTTGGTAAAAGAGTAGCCCAAGAGTTGGCGGTGGGTGGTGATGACTAGCTGCCTTCTCTCTAGTCTTACACTGCTAAATTAGGTACGGCTAGCGCAGATAACCCTCGTGTAGCTTTGTGCGAAATTCAAACCAAGAAGATAATATCACACAAAAGCGATAAAGAAGGTAATATCATCCAGGTTAAGTCGTAAGCACACAAGATCACCTACATAAGTTGTAATATTTTCAAAACGAGACCCAAAACTCGAGCGCTTTCGAATAGTCGACTTTTTTTCTTCAGGAGTATAAAGAGAAATAGTAAAGCGCTCGAGTTTTGGGTCTCATTTTGAAGGTAATATCATGATCTTCAAAAGAAGGATTTGTTTGTTTGTTTTTTGTTATGCACAAAGCTACACAAGGGCTATCTGTGCTCTGCCCACCACGGGTATCGAAACCCGGTTTTTAGCGTTGTAAGTCCGCAGACATACCGCTGTGCTACTGGGGGGCAATAAAACTAGCATGTTTGATAGGACGGGGATTCGAACCCGCGACCCTCAGATTGCGAGTCGAGCGCCCTAACCACCTGGCCATGCCGGGCCAGAAGCTTATTTATTTATTATTTGTGCTGTGCCTATCACGGGTATTGAAACCTCTTTTTTTTTTTTTTTTTTAGCGTTATAAGCCTTCAGACTTACCGGTGAGCTACCGGGGAGTCATAAAAGAGGGATACTATCAAAAATGAAGATTATAAGTCTCTGTTTAAAATGAAAGACAACAGCAAAATAATTAATTAACCTTTGATATTAATACGTTTTAGAATGCGCAATGTAAGAACTGTGTGACTGCTTCTATAAATCGTTTAAGAAGGTCGTTGTTTCGAAATTTTTCGTGCAAAGTCAAACAAGAGATATCTGTGCACAGTCCATGCGTAATTTTGAACTGATAAATTGGAAAGGCAGCCAGTCAACGGCATCCACCACTACTCTTGTTTTATCGAACAGTGGGATTTGATCTTTACTCTTTTAACGCACCTACGGCCTCAAACTGCGAAGTTCGTTTCGGCAACAGGACGCGGGCCATGAACACCAGGAGTTTACGGTCTGAGCACGCCAACCATTAAAACACGCCCATACACGTTTTACAAGAACAATTAACATATAACATACAGTCACACATATATAGGATAAAACAATAACTCTACATTTTATATGTATGTGCGAAGCGCTTTTTGTGTTTGACTTGATTATTTTGAATTATAGAAAAAAGAAATCAAGGAGCAAGATACTGTTGGGTTTCGCTTTTTTGTTTTTTTTAGAAGTGATAATGAGCACAGCTTATTGTTGTGTTATCTATATACGCAGATTGATAGATAGGTGTTGTGTTAGAAGAAATACACATCACTATAACTTTAATAGAGAGAAGGAATAAAAATACTTTACTTCTGCAAGATTTTGCATCTGACTGCAAGATAAACCCATTGTGACATTGGCAACTGTAGCTTCCTGGCGTGTTAACACAGTCCTGTTCACACCTTTTTCCTTTCTTAGAGCACTCGTCGACATCTAGTGCAAATAAACGAAGATATACCATGAATAATAAAATCCTCCGAGTCTGTAAAATATAGTGCAGATAAACGAAGATATATCATGAATAATATAAGAAAATCATAAGTATGTAAAATATAGTGCGGATAAACGAAGATATACCATGGATAAGATAAGAAAGTCCTAAGTATGTAAAATATAGTGTGGATAAACCAAGATATACTATGGATAATATAAGAAAGTCCTAATTATGTAAAATATAGTGCGGATAAACGAAGATATACAATGGATAATATAAGAAAATCCTAAGTATGTAAAATATAGTGCGGATAAACGAAGATATACAATGGATAATATAAGAAAATCCTAAGTATGTAAAATATAGTGCGGATAAACGAAGATATACCATGAATAATAAAATCCTACGAGTCTGCAGAATATAGCATTTTAATGATTTGGTAAAGAAGCAATAACTTCTTAATTAGTCGTCCAATGTAAACAAAAATTAAACTTCTTTCCCAAGGAATGGATAAAAGTGAAACAACCGTAGTAAACAACCATCTTCATGTGATTTGCAGGTTACGACGTGTTCCTTATTTCTCTAACATTTCAATCCTTAAAATAACCTGTAACATCATTATCTTATGACGTGTATTTTTGTTGTTGTTGTTTTGTAACAAAACCACATTGGTTTATCTACTGTGACCACCGCGGGATTCGAGCTCCGAGTTTTAGTGTTATAAATCGGTAGACTCACCGCTGTTCCACATGAGGTCATTTTGTATTGTTAGCTTAACATATCATATTAATACTAGCCAACATTTGCTAAGCTGGTCGAATTCGGAGATATCATCAGGTTTAGGCCTGGAAATATCGATAAAAGCTAAAGTAAGCAACTGATGACTCAAGGCATTTTAAAAGTATAGGTTTAGAGTTCTAGCCCGCAGAGTTTAATTACTTTTCACTACAAGTTATTGATGATAAAAGTATAAAAAAATTGTAAGACATATTGGTTTAAAGTTGAAATTATAATCGTTAAAAAATAACTTGTTTATATTGAACAGTGGATTTTATATGTTTGAAATGTAAGTACAGCGACATAAATTATGATCAGATTTAAGTAACGGTTTTAATTACGAAATCAAAAAATATCTGTCATAGCACAGTGTACTAGTTTATTTATACCTAAGAAAAATAACTATCTGATCAAAAATAGGCCACACGTAAATAAGAAATATCATAGAAAAATTACAGTCGATCGAAACATTTAACATAAAAAGACAGGCATAGAAAAGATTCATAATTGAAACACATGTTAAAATATTTTCCTCGTTTCTCATGTCCACAAAGTCAAGCAAACAAAAAGAAATCAGTAGAATTTGTATTTTACAAGTCATTTATTATTTATTTCTACTGGTCCCCCATAGAGTTGTCGCTAAGTTAGTGAATCTACGACACCAAAAACGTAAGGGCTAGATTATCTGTGGTTGACAGAACACAAATAGCCCATTATTTAGCTTTCCGCTACAATGGTTGTGCTCTTTATTATTTATTGTTTATCTGTTTGTTTGTT
>NW_013666609.1:234241-248283 GCF_000517525.1 Limulus polyphemus | reverse complement strand
AAAGACTAGAGGGAGGGCAGCTAGTCATCACCACCCACCGCCAACTCTTAGGCTACTCTTTTATCAACACGACCCTCAGACTGTGAGTCAATCGCCGTAACCAACTGGCCGTGCTGGGCGTGGATTAAAGAGAAAGAAGCTGGTCAAGAACACCCGTCGCCAACTTTTCGATTAAGTATACCAGACCAAACAATTGGATCTGACCATCATTGTTATAGTTCACTCAGGACTTCAAAGCGCAAAGTGCATTTATGCGACAACTGGACTCTAACCTAGAATTCACAATAAGCACAATAACAAATAGCCACGACTAGCTTCTTGAAAAACATATGCCTCGAATTTCTTAACTTACACTGAACATATCTAGTGGCACTTGCTAATCTGCTGCCATCTTTAGGTAAGTCCTGAAACTCCAGTCGAGTGGATATTGCACTGGACCTCCATCAAGAAGATCCAGGATAGAATCCCGGTCACAACAAACAAAGAAATAACCCTTATCGGGACTTTCTTGAAAACATCAGTAGGTTAGCAGCCGAAACAGGGGCTAAAAGAAACCTACTTATATATATATACAAATAAATATACAAAATACATATTTACTGATTAATATTTAGGTTTAGGTGATCGTGTAGGCTACTAACCACGACAACAAAAATTACACGTTTACAATTGCTAGATTATACTCCTGAAGAAGTATTTTGTTATCGCATTCTTACCCTCTGTAGTTACTTTTTACACCCTCTCTGTCTGAATTTTTGTGTCAGTATGTATCATATTTTTACGATATCTAATCTATACTTATTTTTCTAATTCTTCTAATAACTACAAAAAACAACAACTTTGAGTCATGCATTAAAGGACCGTCTTGCATATGTAGTAACCTCTAATCAAAAGAGTTGTTTCTATAGGCGCCTGAAACAGCTTTATAATAAGTTTGTTTGTTGTAAAGCGCAAGACTACATAATGAACTACTTGTGCTCTGCCCACTGCGAGTATCTAAACCCAATTTTTAGAGTTATACGTCCTCAGTCTTACCGCTAAGCCAAATAAGGGGGGGGGCTTGTAATAAATGAAACAAAACACGTTTGTAAATGTAGTAAAATCTCAAGACGAAACACCTTTTTTAAAGTCTTCACATAAAAGTGTAAATGTTCACTAAAACAAAGAAGCTACGTGGATTAAACCCCGAATTTGTGCATTATAAGCCCTCAAAATTATTGTTGAGTCAACTGATTTTAACAAGTGATCTATATCTATAACAACTGAAAAGTTGTGCAAACGTAATGTAATTCTTTAATAATTACAACTATCTCTTTAGAATATATCCTTTAAGAAACAATTAACATTCTTAGAAAATACATAATTTTCAAAAAGTTTTTATTTAATTGAGATCAGTTGCTTACAATAAATGTTTTCTTGTTAAATTTCGCGCAAAGCTATTTGCGTTTGCCATCCCTAATTTTGAAGTGATAAACAAGAGGAAAGACAGTTAGTGAACACCTACGGAAAACTTTTGGACCATCCTTATCAGTCTTAATAGTAGGATTTAACCATCAACGCTATAACATATTCACAGTCCCAAAAGATCTAAGCACGATTTTTTTAGGGTGGTGGGGCGGGCACGAAACCTCAGATCCACAGTCCGGCACGCTAATCACTCGACTGCTCTCGTTTTTATTTTGACCTGGTGGTTAGGGCGCTTGACTCGAAATCTGAGGGTCGCGGGGATGAATCCTCTTCCAACCAAACATGATCGCCCTTTCATCTGTGAGGGCGTTATAACGTGAGGGCCAATCCCACTATTCGTTGGTTAAAAGAGTAGCAAAAGAGTTGGCGGTGGGGATGATGACTAAATGCATTCCCTCTAGTCTTTCACTGTTAAATTAGGGACGGCTAACGCAGTTAGCTCTCGTGTGGCTTTGCGCGAAATTCAAAATAAATATGTATTGTTACTTCATAAACGTTTATTAAAATAAATAGTAACCAGCATAACCCATTGCGAACACGTTTTCCCACGAATATTACAATGATGGCAATCAGTAATAACAAGCCACACACAAAGCCTTACCTGTTTCACAAGTATCACCGGTCCAACCAGAGGTACAAAAACACTGATTAGGTTTCGTGCATGTTCCTCCATTTTTACATTCGGGTGAACATACTGCTACATAATCAAAAGATAATATATCTCATGAAGACAGAAATGTGACACAACAACAACAACATTGTAATTAGCAACTTAAAACAGGTTTGATAATTATTTTCATAACTTTGTACACGTTGCTATTGAAGTGTATTATTCTGTTGCAACAACGGGTGGTTTGTATTTACGCATCTTTGAAACAGTTTTTCGGTTTGTTAATGGTCTTAATTAGAAAATTATTTCATTTTACATGTAGTCTAGAGGAAAGATGCAACTCATTCTTGCTTAAGTTTGATGCTAATTTTTACATCCTGATCATTAGAGGACTCAAGTTTCGAGCAGTGCTACTCTCATGTGTTCAGATTCTGTGTCATGGTAATAGCCCAAAATATATATTGAACGTGGGTCGTGGAAGTTTGGTTGTTACTGTTACTTACTGATTGTTGTGAACAATTTCTTCTGGCTTATTTGAATTTTCATTAATAATACAATATGAGTTGAATGCGTGTCGTGAATTTTTGGTTGTTACTGTTAGTTACTGATTTCTGTAAAAAATTGCTACTGGCTTATTTTTAGTAACTAATAAAAAATAAAAATTCCACTGGCTTCTTGAATTTAGTTTTTTTCTCCAGAAAGTAAAAAAAAAAAGTTTTGTATATAGTGTCCTAGAAGTGTTATATAACCTAAAAACACGAGGTTGCAAAAAAATTATTTTGAATCTCGCTGATTTAGCTAAAGCATATTGCGAATTTCTCGTAGTTGAATTTGAATATTCCCTGTGTAGCAGCAATTTAGTGTTCTCTATTTTTGAAGTGTACAAAAATATTCATCGTGAAAAACGACTTATTCTTGACAAAGAAGGAAAATCGAAAAATTCACATTAGTATTCAAATCTCACACTTCAAACACACAAACAAGTTCATATATTTACTTATACCTCAAATACTGCAGTTTAAAGTATCAAATAGATATGTTTTTACCTTTCATACAATCGTACGAAGAAGAAGAACTACGAGTCCATCCTGGGCAACATTCAAATACAGTTTCGGTGTGAGGTACAGCCTTGTAGACAGAACGATATGCCGTTTCGTATAAAATTCTGAGGAAATTAATAACCAGTAAGAATTTAAAAATAAAAATATTTGAAACAGTAAATCTGAAAAATTGCCAATAACCTAAGAAGACAACCTAGTTACCTTCTGTAACTTCTATGCCAATTTATGTTCAAGCCTGACATTGTTGGGAAATTTCTAGATGTCACTTTTGTTCTTAATTATGACAGTTACACACACTTGAAAAAAAACAGCAAAAATCGCCTCCTTTTGCGAATATATTGAACTATCAGTTTCATTTTATCTTTACTTGTCATGTTTGTGAGCTGAGTGTTTGAATTATTAAGCTTTTTTCTAATTTGTCTGATCAATGCTTTAATCTGTTATTTCGTGTGTCCTCCCGTTGGCTTAGTGTTAAGCTTGATGGGTTATGAAGCCAAAATTCAGGGTTTGATCCATGTAATAGTCGAAGCATAGGTAACCCATTGTATAATTTTGAACTTAATCAACAAAGATTAGAAAGTTATTCTACGTATCTGAACATATTTAAAAACATATACAATAAGATCTGTACGACGATCGAGAGATGTTATGATCCTCAGTTTAAATATCATTACAAGTTTTAACAAAGATTAAATTAGGTTATTTCGCTCTGATTTATCTATTTAAAAACAATTTCTGCATTGTTGCCGAGGGTAAACACGACTATCGTCAAAGTACATCTTCTTAAGTTCAAATTTAAGTTTTCCACTATATTATGGAATCCCCGTCACATCAAACATGCTCGCCCGTTCAGCCCTGGGAGCGTTATAACGCGACGATTAATCCCACTATTCGTTGGTAAAAGAGTAGCCCAAGAGTTGGCTGTGGGTGGTGTTGACTAGATGTCTTTCCTCTAGTCTATCATTGTTAAATTATGGACGGCTAACGCAGATAGTCCTCGTGTAGCTTTGCGCTAAAATCAAAATAAACCTAAACCCACTATATTGTGTTTTTTACAAGTTTACTTTTTGAGTGTTATGACTGAGGTCTACCTGTATTATGTCTTAGCTTTGGCTATTATAATTTCCTTCTCGACATGTTAACAATATTTTATTAAAGTTATAAAACAAAAAATATAATTATTTATTATCGTCTTAAATTACTTCTACTGAATAGATACAAGTTACTAGTAGGATATCTTAAATGTACCTAATTTTATAAATTTAATTAATTATCTTATTTGTCAACAGATGGCAATAACATAATTCGGATTTTTTTATTTATTTCTCTTTAATATAATTCTCATATCTTATGTGCGACAATATTTTTTTTGTGTGTGTGTACTAGAAAGTTCATTGCTAAGCTTATGATTAATTGTTGAATGAGTTAACAAAACATAATAATATTTTTTAAAATGAGACTTTCAGAACGCGCAAATGTAAAATATCAAAGTATAACTACATAAAACATTTCGAAATAAAACGTTTGACACAAAAAAGAACATGCCTTAGTAAGCAGGTTATAAAGCAATATAACGAATAGTTTATTTGGGTCTCATTTACACTGACTGTGTACTTTTTCTACGCAGAATTAGATAATATTTACAAATACAGATTATATACCACCAGTTAGACCTAGTGTTTAAATGATAACAGGAAAATATAATATATATCTTCATGATGTACTTTTAGAAAATACCATTACTGTCAGCGCACATTACATTTAAAATTGTGTCCCAGCTGCTGACTTTAAATTTGAACCTGTAATACTTTGTATTCGTAAAATGCTCTTTGCTCCTAAAATTGTTTGTTCTGTCTACCACGGGTATCGAAACCAGGATTCTAGCGTTGTAAGTCCGCAGACATACCGCTGTGCCACTGGGGGGGGGGGGCTTTCCTAAAAATCCTATTTACTCACACAATTTCAAGGTAACTACTTTTTTACTAGTATACAATTGCGTGATAAATTATCATAAAGATCTTTTATTAGTTCAATCATTTCGAAACAACCCTACACGTGCTTTGCTAATTAAATTACATAAATATTAAACTTGAGAGGCCCGTTAATTATTTATTCATTTTTACAAGCCAAGTAAAAATTATTTTTTTATCTTTCCTGGTCATGTATTTTTTACTAAATTTTCAGATCTTAAACAGCTTTGCCATGACGGTTTGGATATGGTTTTTAAAACCATGTTTCTGTTGCCACTTACTGACCATGGTAGCTTTCAAATATTGAATTACCGAATCCTCAACCTTTGTTTATGAATGGGACCTTATGTCGTCCTCAAAAGTGACGAAAACAAAGGTGAAATTAATAAAGTATAGAACGCAAGGCAGGAGTAAGGATAAACAGTATCTAAGGGTATGTGATTTGTTAAATAAACTGAATTATCCTTCCACGTAATTGTAGTGCTGAAATAACAAATATGAAAACGTCAAACGTTAATGAGAATCGTGTTGACCGAAACGTTGATGCTCTTTATTTCCTGATATTCATCTCTTGACATTAGATTCACTGAAAATATTTAAATGGAAATATAATGTAAGTTGACTTGACGTTAGAGAACCTCTTATAAAAGTGCACTCTATCTTGTCAGTTCAATTAAACTAAAATGTAACAATTTCAAATAGCTTGTTATTTGAGCTACTCAAGGACTAGTTTTTTAGTGTTTGATCAGGGTTAAATCCCGTACGAAATAACTGTCAAAGGTAACTAGATGTTTAAGTTAAAACTATAATGAAATACATAGATAGCAAACATTTTTACAGAAGAAGCATTTAGCATTACTAGTGACAGCAACAGCACAATTGATGAAAATAAATCATGGTATATTCTGAGAAGATCAGAACATTTTGAACTCACCTATAAGATGTACATGTCTGAGTTGCGTCAGATTGACAGGCATGTCTGAAAGATCTGTAAACAGGTTTACGGTAAGATTCGAAACGTTTTACAGGTGTGTTGATCACGTGACTTCGGGCGCACACATGACGTCTGCAAAAGGTGAAATAAAGGTGAAATTTCCTCTAGATATCTATTATGATCATTTTCAAGATAGCGTGAATTGTTACAAATATATATTATTTAACTTTATAGTAAATAATGTAGGTAATTCTCCAATAAAATTCTGACCATATTATAAAAAAAATCTGTGACAATCCTGTCGCACATCAAGAGTAAGAATAAGATAGATAAAACGAAAAGTCAAATGAGCGAAAAAGCAGAAAGAAATATCGCATGAAAATGCTTGATGATCATAATGCCATTAGATTCGAAAAGTAAAATCCTGCACAAAAGTCAACCCAAAACATTACTAGTTCGAAACTACATTGACTAATGACATTACAACAATTATTTCAGTAACAAAAAGAAAGAAAGAATTAGAGATTCGACAAGATAAAAAAACAACTAAAAATTAAATGTTCCAAAATGTTTACAAGGCAGGAGAAATATTCTTTCCAAATTTGAAATCTATCACCTTCAGAGGAATTGGTTCTATAATCTCACACCTTCAGAGGAATTGGTTCTATAATCTCTCACCTTCAGAGGAATTGGTGCTATAATCTCTCACCTTCAGAGGAATTGGTTCTATAATCTCTCACCTTCAGAGGAATTGGTTCTATAATCTCACACCTTCAGAGGAATTGGTTCTATAATCTCTCACCTTCAGAGGAATTGGTTCTATAATCTCTCACCTTCATAGGAATTGGTTCTATAATCTCTCACCTTGAGAGAAATTGGTTCTATAATCTCTCACAATCGACTACCCATTTTCTATTAGGACAAACATGATTGAAATTTTGCACTTTTAGAACCATTCAAATAATACATTAAAAATTTCGAGTAAAGGTTGGATTTTATACCATCCAGTTGTAATTTGAAACCTTTATGAACATTTAATTTATTTCAAAAATAAAACAAAAGAGAGTACACAAACATTGCCCGTTGATAGGACTCTAAATACATTAGTAGAAAACACTACATTAATTTGAATATATAATATAGACTGACCATGTGATGTAGCTGGTGATTTCTCGAGCTCATATGATGAGAGTGTAGAGATGATTAGTTATATCACGATTAATTAGTTTGCGAAACAACGGGTAAGAGCAAGAACATCTCTGACTTTCAGAGGGTCATGATAAGGGTGTTCATCTAACAAAACCCTCATTATAAAAAGACTAACTGTTGAAAATCATCTGTTTTTACCAACAGAGACAATTGAAAGAAAGTAAAATTAGTGGCAGTCAGCTCCTTGTATGTATGTGAGGGAAATAATAATTGAATATTGTTGTAAGGTGCAACATAAATCAGAATGTGTTTAAGATGACGGTTTCCTTCAACAGTGGACAGTATTTAAGTTTACTATATTATATAAGTTGTCATATGTTAGTTTGTTACAACCAAAAGAACTGCTCATCTCAGATGAAAACAGCATGAGATGTCTTCAATATTAATTAGGTGCAAGGTGTTCACAATGAATCAATAAAAGTGTCTGATTTAGTATAAGTAATCACGTTTCATATTTTTCAGTATTGATGGTGGAAAAAATTTAGAGAAAACCATATTAAGCACTTGAATCTTATGATGTTTCGAAAATGCAACTTTCTGGAAGTGATTTTATGGTGCAATTAACATTTTCGTGACTGAAGCAGGATTATTTGATTCCTTTAGAGGGGCGTGTACTATGCAGTGTGTATCTGAAGGTGTATACTCTACAATGTTTAATTGAAGGTGTACACAATACAGTGTGTACCTGAAGACGTATACCATACAGTGTGCCCCTGAAGGAGTATACCAAACAGTGTGTATATCTGAAGGAGTATACCATACAATATATGTATCTGAAGGTATATACTATACAGTGTGTACCTGAAGGTGTATACCATACAATGTATGTGTCTGAAGGTATATACTATACAGTGTGTACCTGAAGGTGTATACCATACAGTGTGTCCCTGAAGGAGTATACCAATCAGTGTACCTGAAGGTGTATACCATACAGTGTGTGTATCTGAAGGTGTATACCATACAGTGTGTGTGTATCTGGACGCTATTGTTTATCATAGCGACCTCACAATTCTTTTTTTCCACCCTGGTGTGCGTGGACTTTTCCAAGATGATAATTAATGCTACAATCTATTAACATTGTTTCAAAAAACATACTTTAGTTATCTTCCTTTTCTAGTCTAATCATCGAATCTCTGGGTGTATTTAAACCTGACGTTTTTCACTATAAGCCTTTGTCGACACCTGTGAACCAACATTTGAGTCACATTCCTCGATGAATAGGCACACTGTAAGGGTCTGTACTAGGCCGAGTGTAGGGTAGTATTACGACAGAAATCGTGTCAATCGAATATTGTTTTGTTTGTTTTTAATTACGCACAAAGCTACACAAGAAATATCTGTGCTCTGCTCACCACGGGTATCGAAACCCGGTTTCTAGCGTTGTAAGTCCGCAGACATACCGCTGTGTCACTGGGGGGCTCGAATATTGGATGGTTATTGTAATAAAGGGGAGCAGTTTTCAAAATAGTGTAAGATAGAATTCATTTAGCGAGATTCATCGTACTGAAGCGTAAAAAAACAACAACAAAGAAACCTGTCAAATTCATGCAACATAACAAAATTAAATTTTAAAGTGGTTTAATGAATAAAGAAAAGCCTCCTGGGGGGCTCAGAGGTAAGCTCGAGCGCTTCTAACGCTAAAATTCAGAACTCGATCCCTGCATCGGTGATAAATGTACGACAATAATGAACTTCACCGAGTTTAAGCATATTTCATGAAATTAAGGCAGCGTAGTGCACCTTATATGTACACGTGTTTAGTGAAAAGAGAAACAGTTATAACTAATCTGTTTGTTTTTCTCGGCGTTTCGACTTTTCTTCATGAAACGACTCTGTTGAACACAGTAATTGTCTTCACATATTAAACACATTCTTCATGAATAAAAATAAGCTACAAAAATTCAGTGGAAGTTCTATAGTATATTTTTCTTGAAAAACACGCATTGCATCTAACTCAAAAACTGACCTAAAAAGCGTAATTTGTTTTTATAATCATTTATGTATCGGATCACAGCGTGGTCCTCTCACGTGAACTATGCTTAAGATTTAACCATATGGCTCTTCATACGTTCTAAAGCAGAAGCCATGACTTAGTTTGTCTCATAGTCTTATTATGTATTTTAAACTTAAGCCTACGTTTTTCTGTATTTTTTTTGTAAAACATGTCACTTGAAACTGAAACGTTTTAATAGAAGTGTTTTGAAATAAACTAGGAAAGTTACTGGATTCCAAACTAAACAAAATAAAGATTTCACTCAGAAAAAAAATATTTTGAAGGCTGTCAACTTGTCAACCCGTCGTATTATTGACACGACAGTTTTTTGTTTGTTGAATTTCGCGCAAAACTACTCGAGGGTTACGTGTGCTAATCGTTTTTAATTTTCAAGTGAGAGACTAGAAGAAAAGGCAGATAGTCAACATCACTCACCGCCAACTCTTAGGCTACTCTTTACTAACGAATAGTAAGATTGACCCTCACATTATAACGCTCCATGGCTGAAAGGGCGAGTATGGCCAATTCTTTTGTAAGCGGTTGTCAAGTAAAGAGGTACTTCAAATGGTGACTTTCCTTATCGCTGTTAAATATATTCAGTATGTGACATTGATTGAAATAAATTATACATTATTTATAGCACTTAAGATCAGTAAACATGTTTCTGTATACCCGAAATGAATTAGTAATTAATAGAAAAAATAACCGATTTTGGCGTTAAACAGCCATTTGGCTTTGAAAGTTTGACACACTAATATTGTAATATATGAAGGGCACCAAATAATAATTATTATTATTATTGTATTTCGGGTTATTATGAATTAAAATTGTAACATCACAATTTGTTGGTAATTCAGTAAAAATGAACAAATATAAGTATATATATTTGTCATAAATTAACAAATTTCAAAAAAGGTATCCAATTTTGGTCATTCTTCTAGCCTCCCCTCTTGTAGGACGACACTTTCTGTTTTGGATACTTTATAAAAATGTCATTTAATTGCGTTATTCGGTCCAAAGAGTCGGGCAGAGCTCTTGTAGCCGACTCGAGCTGCTCTCTAGCTGATCTTCCTCAGCGGCTTAAAATTACGGTAAATATACCTGAATTTTATGGTACATTGACATGGCTGTTACAAAGTGTTACTCAAGTTGAAAATTACAAATCCAGTTTCTTACATAGTTCTTCAAAGATATTGCACAACTGGAAAAGCTTTGAAAAGCAGCCATTAATAAATAAGTATATTTATCGATTGATCAGAATGTTTATTACTAGACTTTGGACCTAACCATATTTTCCACATCTGAGCCTCTATCTGTTAATTTGTCTTCAGAATTCAACTAATATTGCTTCGTAAACTTTTCTCGCAGCTGTCAAGATAATACAGGTTAATAAACTGGCTTTAGGCACAAGTTGATATCTTGACACCGTGTCAGTAGATAGGTTGCCAAAGTTATTATGCACAGCAAAGTATTATTATTTTTTACTTTATTCTTTGGGGAAAAAAATACAAAATACTGGAATTGTTAACTTTATTTTCGTAATAAACAACTCGTGAAATAACACAAGTCGAAATTAGTGTACTGAATATATATATATATATATTATTTTTTCGTAAATGTAACAGTATCTGCCTCATTATCATCATTGTAAATTCTGATGAATTTATATTACGTACATAGTTGAGAATATTATAATAAAACGATTTTGCCAAGTCACTTAACAACCACAGCCGAGTGGAAAAGAATGTATCAGAGCTACATTTTGACATTGTATGACATTTGTAGGTAGTGTGATGCCACCAAAAATCGCTTCTAGGAAGAGTGGGCAACAGCTCCTTCAGATGCAAAATATTCATAAACTCAGATCATAAAAATGTCTTTAGATCAGAGATTTAGAATTTCCAAGTTATGGATATTCCTGGGACGTAAAGTACAACTTGGCAAAATATAAATCAATTTGGAGCACCAAAACCATCCAGAAAGAGACTATCAACAACTCGTACTGCAACCATAAAAAGCAAAATGCGACGTCTTATAACATGTGAGAATTCACGAATTCAGTAGTCACTGGTAAAAGCCGGCCACTTATACCAGGAAAAGTACGCAATAAAATCTAAAAGAATTCCATTTTGAAAACGTGGTCAACAGTGTGTGGGCTCACAAACGTAAGGCTTCACCCATATCTCAAGTTCAAGAAATTGGAGAATGAAACGGGAATTTATTACCCCATTCGACTCCATCCTAAGTCGCCTGTTGATTTCTGTGCGATTGGACTATTTAAACAGACGCTGAGAAACCGTTGTTCTCTTACATCATGTGAATTATAAAAATTTTGCAGGAAGGTGTGATATAATATGAACATGACAGACTTACAATGGAGCTTTTACCAAACTACGCTGAAGGGCTGTTGTGAAGAGCACATGGTTGTCAAATAGAGCATGACGGGATGTGGCGACATAAAGTTTAAAGACTTTGTTAGATTCAAAAATCAATTGTTATAATATAATGTAGTCAACCCTTTGTTGGATCTAAAAATATCATAATTTCTCATGTAGAAATGAAAGACAGAGTAAATTTTACGATTTTTTTTTTTTTTTAATTTTCGCTTTTTCTTTGATTAAATTTGAATTCTCCTTAAACCATACAACTGACCGATTCAAAATTTGAGAAAATTGAATAACACAGACATAATTGAAGAATTAAATAAACTACAAACAAACTTAGCAAAAGAGCTAAGCCTAAATTGGCTGCATTGTAGGTTTCCCAGAAACGCAAACAGGTCATTCACGAAAAGCAAAAATGAGATTAACAAACAACCGAACCTACGAAGCGAAAATAGTATCAAAATGACGAAACATTTATCCATAGACAACAATCTTTTGCTGAGAACAGTAGAAACCACAAAACTTATTTTCAGGGCTCAGATATCAAATTTAGTTTATTTAAATGGTCGTAAGCAGATGACTCAGATGAGCTCTCGGTAACCATTTTCAACGTTTATTGCAGTAATGAGGCGAAGTGTGAAATATCTTTTGATAATGACAAATGTCGTTTGTTGGATAACCATTGGCGGACATTGACACTGACTGTGAAGGATGAAGAGTTATTTTTTTTCCTCTTAATTAATGGTGTTTGTATATGTGCTTAATTGAGATTTATATGATATATATATATATACATTACTGAGTTCTCGTGTTTTTCGTTTGTACGGGCGCAATTTTCTTAAGAACGAAACAAGCAACATAGTGTTTTACAGTACAAAAACGGTTTGCTCAAATCTTGTGTTGTGGCGTATTCTTTTCAACCCTATTTTTAGTTGTTTATTCTTTTTTAAACGACGATATTGTCATACATGAAGAATACAATTTGTTTCTATTACAAGTAGTGAGAACAGTAAAATATTATTTTAATAAATAATAAATAAAGGTTTTAACATTGTTTAATGCGTCTCTTCTGAAAGTTCTTGTGTAGAATTACGCAAAAAATGATATGAAAACATAACGTCGATCGTGGCTTGTGTTTAGTGTGCCGCACTGTGAATTTGAGGGTCCAATCTTCACGTCCGCTTGTAGTAAACTCGCGCCGTGAGTGTGTTATAAGAGTGAAGGTCAAATCCCACTATTCGATTGGAGTGTCTCAAGAGTTGGTGGTGAGTGCTGTTGAGTAGCTCTGTTTCCTTTATTCATTCAGTTGAAAAGTCTGGACGACTAGCACAGATAACCCTTGTGTAGCTTTGCGCGAATATCCTAAACAAGCCCCCCCCCCCCCAGTAGCACAGCGGTATATCTGCGGACTTAAAACGCTAGAATCCGGGTTTCGATACCCTTGGTGGGCAGAGCACAGATAGCCCATTGTGTAGCTATGCGCTTAATTACAAACAAACAAATATCCTAAACAATAAAATCTTGAAACGCGAGAGTGCTTATTATTTTTAAAGATTAACCGAAATAAGGATTAAACTATCTGGTAGGGGTGGTCTCAGATATTTACAATTGTTATGATTGAAAGTGACTCTTTGGTAAAAAAAACATAAATTAAACCATGAAACTTGTAAAGTTACACCAGATTTTCAACTGTGGGTTGGTGATGAGACTTGACATATGAGTTCTCTACAGGTAATCATTATAACATTTTTATCAGCCTCGTTTGTTATTCCAGTCAAATATATTTAAAGCCAAGCTGAAAGAGAGAAGTATTTCCACCACTCAATGGTGACAATTTTGAAATACGTTAAAGACGCAAAATACACCTCATTTTTAGTATTTCTATTACTCCATGATGTGCCCTTTTCGACTTTCACACCCACTGTCAAATCAATTTGATTTGCTTTAAAAACTTATATTTAATACAAGGTTTAAAAAAACGAGTTTATATTAACGGTATAACATAAATAGCTCAGCAGACGCTATAACACGTAAGGCCTAAACTTGTAAGTTAACTAAGTGTAATGGTAAGCTATGTTCTCAAACAAAAGCCAACGAAAGGATTGTGACATGTAATAACTAGAAGGTAAAGAGTAAAATATAAAACATACAGTGTGACACGTAATACGCACTATTGTTATGAATAAGCATGTTATGCATAGGCCACCCCCAGACTTAAAACGCTTCAAAACAATAAATTATGTTATACAGAGGCATTATCACAGTAAGACTCATAATTCATAGTGATAACAATGTTTTTACGATTTGAAATAGAAACGTTTGTACATAGGTTTATTGACTGTAGGGCCCGGCATGGCCAGGTGGTTAGGGCTCTCGACTCACAACCTGAGGGTCGCTGGTTCGAATCCGCATCC
>NW_013666609.1:222447-233303 GCF_000517525.1 Limulus polyphemus | reverse complement strand
AAAGCGTAGCCCAAGAGTTGGCGGTGGGGGGGGATGACTAGCTGCCTTCGTTCCAGTCTTACACTGCTAAATTAGGGACAGCTAGCGCAGATAACCCTCGTGTAGCTTTGCGCGAAATTCAAACCAAGAAGATAATATCACACAAAAGCAATAAAGAAGGTAATATCATCCAGGTTAAGTAGTAAGCACACAAAATTGAAACAAAAATTGACTGTAGTTAAAAACTTATTTTTTAATTAACGCAAAGCAACTTTGTTTTACTCTATAATATCTGTTTTTACTTTTATCACTGTACAATATGTCACCTGACGTTGTAAACTTAAAAACATCACCATGTAAAAAAAAATGTGTTTATGAGAAAAAGGCGACGTTTTGTCAGTTATAAGTTGTTTTCAATGAACATTATTTTACAAATAAACATTATTACGTTCTAAATACGGATGAAAACAACAACCCTGTTTTAATGTCATATTAGGCGTATATTTTGTTTATGTGATAAAGGATATCTACTAGTTAATGCAAAAAAGTCTACTGAACATAACTTAAGGTCCTTGTTTATACTGATAATCCACGTACTTTGCCCAATAAGGCTTCGAAGCTTTGACCTTCTCGTCGGTCAATGATCCTTGAAACATTACGAGTTCTCTTCATGCTAAGAATTACTACTCGAAAAATAGTACTTATTTTTAAAGTTTAACGTATCCTTTTTAAAGTTATGAAAATTTATATTATTTCTCTCCTAAATTTCCCTGTGCCATTTTCTTCTTTTGCCTTTTTTGTATGATTTGAGCTGCACCCCTGTATCTGTATCTAGCTATTGTTTGTTTTTTGAATTTCGCGCAAAGCTACACGAGGGCTATCTGCGCTAGCCATCCCTAATTTAGCAGTGTAAGACTAGAGGGAAGGCAGCTAGTCATCACCACCCACCGCCAACTCTTGGGCTACTCTTTGACCAACGAATAGTGGGATTGATCGTCACATTATAACGCCCCCACGGCTGAAAGGGCGAGCATGTTTGGTGTGACGGGGAAACTAGCTATTACAATGTGTTTAGCTATGTAACTGCCCTTACGAAGTTTTATAGAAGAATCGTGTTATTATGAACTATTTACATGCTTTGCAAGAAATTCGAAAAGAAAGGTAAACATTTTATTTTTTAAAGCACAAAATCATACTATGGGCTATTTGTGCTCTGCGCACTGCGGGCATTGAAACCCGAGTTTTACCGTAATCCGCCCTCAGACATAACGCTGAGCCACCGGGGTGAGAGCTTCGTTTGTTTTTGAAGTTAAGCACAAAGCTACACAATGGGCTATCTGTGCTCTGCCCACCACGGGTATCAAAACCAGGTTTCTAGCTTTTTAAGTCCGCAGGCATACCGCTGTTCCACTGGGGTGGGGGGGGGGGCGTGAGGTCCTCTAGTATAAAGCTTTACAGCTAAAAAAACAATAATTTGGTTGTTATAAAAACCAAGTCTTGCAAAGTAAAATTACAAAAAGTATTTCGGAAAGCCAATACAGAATATTTACTCAGGATTCGTTAAAATTCCCAGCTTTTTGTGGTTTATGTATTTATTTACTCTGAACATCAAAGTATCAGATTATTTGTTAAAACCATTTCAAATTCTGCATTTCAGAAAGTATCAGATAACTAAAAATAAACTAAGTAGAAGCCCATCTTGTACGATATGTTTATATATGTCATGACTAAGTCAGAGTTCAGTACTATGATTATATTTGTTATTTTTAACATAGGCTCTGTACCTCAACTAGAGGCGCCTCGATGACAGGGATTGAATGTCAAAAATCGGAGATTTAGTTTTGGGGAAATTTATAGAAGATGTAACATACGATGAGATATGACGATTACACTTTAGTTTCAAAATCGAACAAAAATTGACCAGATTGTGACTAGCTGCATCATCAGTAAACAACTGTACTTCTTGTTATGTAACCGAGGGGTTCCCTACGTAAGCCTTCTTATTCTTCGTCCGTTGTTGCATCTGTTTTTCAGACCAGATCCCACTAGAGCTTTAGCAGATAACCCCAAGACCCGCTGACCGTGACTGTAGCTTTGCTACTCTTTGGCACGTCAAAATCAATCACCACTATTTCCTCTATTACCTGTATGTGCAAAGTTTCGACATGTTGGATATGAAACCTGTGTAGACTCTGTGGAAGCGATCGTGATGGACTTTTTGACTTAAAAATAGGTATGGTGCTGACAAGGATATTAGTAATAGCAGAAATAGTCTTCCCCCAAATCAGAAGATCAAGAACAAGGTCTTCAACCTCAAACTGACAACGACGAAAGGTCGCATAATTTGATTTGAGAATCAAAATAGAGTCTGTTTGTTTTGCTTATTTTGTGCAAAGGTACTCGAGGGTTATCTGCGCTAACTTTCCCTTGAAGTGATAGATTAGAGAAAAAGCAGCTCCTCAACACCCTCCACCGCTAACTTTTGAGCTATTATTTACCAATGAATAGTGGGATTAACCGTAACGTTATAACGCTTTCACAACTGAAAGGGCGAGCATGTTCAGTAATGGGAATGCGAGTTGAGTGCCCTAAACGCCAGGCCTAAAAAAAATAAAAAATAATAATCAATTAATGTGTGTAACTGTTGCTGGTAATGTGGATCGGCCACTCTGAAACCCAGTGTCTCTTTAACTGATCATAGCTGCTTATTAAAATAGGTTACTATCATATGGATTGCATATTTGGATACAGCGGATTTCTAACGGTGCATGCAACACCTAAAAGTAATGATTACCAGAATTTTTGTTCCTTTCTCTGTCACACACACACACACAAAACTACTTAACTTCTGCTTGAGGGTGAGATCCTGTGTTAAATTTTCGCAAATCACCTTTTATGGTTTTATAAACTTATCATAAAACTCTGTTCTATAAACATCAATATTTTGGCATTATTATCTCAATTAGCTTTGTTTTATTTATCGTAACCTAGTTTCTTAAGCACCCAACTTAAATTTTATAATCCTGTTTTTCTAAGTTACTAAATCATGTATTATAGTGTAAGCCAGACCAGCAAGCAATCTTTCGCCATCAAAGGAATACTTCATGAATAAATATGTGTTTATTCAAGGATTGACCTCCTAGCACGCAGTCACTCGACCTTCGCAAAACTAGAGGTTCTTGGATTTATTACTGGAAGGACAGGTGTGGTGATATGTTACAGATGAAATGAAAGAAACAAGACATAATGTTGAAGTCTGAATAAAATCAAATGTTTTATTTAAAGCAAAAACGGAAGAATGGCTGATGGCTGAAAGAGATGTTGTCCACCACCCTAATACATGACAGTAACACTAGCTATACGACAGTCCACCATCCTTAATGCATGACAGTAACACTAGCTATACGACAGTCCACCATTCTTAATACATGACAGTAACACTAGCTATACGACAGTCCACCATCCTTAATACATGACAGTAACACTAGCTATACGACAATCCACCACCTTTAATACATGACAGTAATACTAAATATACGACAGTACACCCCCTTAATACATGACAGTAATACTAGCTATACGACAATCCACCATCCTTAATAATGACAGTAACACTAGCTATATGACAATCCACCATCCTTAGTACATGACAGTAACATATACAACAATCCACCACCTTTAATAGATGACATTAATACTAAATATACGACAGTACACCACCCTTAATACATGACAGTACATATTGTCCACTACTATAACAGTAGTGCTTTGGAAAGTAAGGAAATTTCAAAGAAAATGAAATAAACTGTATCTAAAGTTAAAGTACATAAAGCAAACTTAACTTGAAAATAAAATGTACGCAATAGGTAAGTAGAATAAGGTGTAGTAAAACCTGGAACGGACTTGGTGAGCGAGTGTTAGCACTTTCAAACAAGAGACAAACTGGTGTGAAAGCGCCAAAACTGAACAGATTATATGCAGTCTCTCTGTAGCTGACCCATCAAAAAACGGGCTCCGGGATGCGGAAATATTTTTGGTTGATGTGACAGTCACAAGGTAGAATGAAAAAACAGGTCGAAGGTCGAATTTAACACTTGACCTCAACCGAGTGTAGGATATTCGAAATTAGAACTTTTTACATCTAAAAAAATGTTAGTTGTGAAATATGTATTATAGACAAGTAAGTCATGTAGTATATGCAAGCATACTATACACAAACTTAATACCAGTTGAGAAACTTTATAACCTCAGCGCTTCACAAAGTGGACTTTCTATCATCAGGGGTAAATAGGAAAAACGTAAGATACATATAGCTATCAGCTTTCATCATAAGATTCGGGAGGTCAATGAGGAAGATAAGTTTAGTGTGTCCACTTGATATGGCGTTTGAGGCCATTGAAAGCAAGGGAGGTTGAGTGCTGATTTGCGATATAATTTAGGAGGTCAGAGAAAGAATATAACGTGTTATTATATCTATATATGTTTAGTTCATGAATCTAATACATGATTGTATTATACAGGCTTCATAAACAGAATGTGAATGCATAGGGTAATATAAGGTAATAATAAAGCTAATTATTTAAGATTGTTTGATTTTTAGCGCAAAGCCACAGAATGGTCTATATGTGCTCTGTCCGCCACAGGAATCGAATATCGAATTTTAGCATTGCAACTCCGTAAATTTGCCGCTTATTCAACGAGGAACACTTACTTAAGGAAACGTAGGGTCAATATTGGCGTGCTCTGTAAATCATGTATACATATTTTTAATACGTGTATAAAACTTTCCTGCAAAAAACTTGTGCGTAACTTCGAGGGAGTTTGGTTATTGTAGTTGAGTATGTTCTTTATTTGAACAAAAATATTAATTACTATGTACGTATAATTATATGATGTGAATAATCACGAAAGCACTAAAAATACGCAAACAAGCCAAAAGAAAAAAAAAATATTTTGTACCAGATGCAGAACAGGTTGTAAAAGGATAAACTCGGAGGAATATAACTCAGAAATAACGTCCAAAGAAGCGCTAGAAATACACCGTTTCTTCAATTAAATTACAAATCGCAGGTGAAAGAAACGCTATCGTGTAAGCAACTGAAAAACAATAACGCTAAATGGACAAAAAGCCTGACAGCGTTAACCCACTTAGGCCCAATCCCATCTATCATTTACCAACAGCAACTGGTTGTGGGAACTGTTACAATCCAATATTATCAGCTATAAAATTATAAGGCTTATATTTAATCAACCATTATAATCTGACATAATAAAAACTATGCATTCTGTAAGACATGCGAAACGTAGTCTTGCCTACCTATAAGGCAGACTTCTGAAGCCTTAAAAATTCTTAACTCTCATATTCTATTTCCTCCTATGCTTTCCTACAGCCGTTAGAGCTTAAAAATTGAGAAGGTTTAAAACTGCTATATAGTAATATAGATTTGTTAACGTCGTTCCACTTAATTAAAATATCATTTAAAACCCCGAAGGTAGCTACTAAACACAGATGGCAAACCAGTCAACGAACCTTATAAATTCTGAAACCAAAATACTCAAACTTATTACGTTTGTGGTACTGCATAACTGCACATATATTGTTGTATAAATTAGCACTGTGTAAAAACCACTGTATATAGTACCATATGAGCGCACCCGGCCAACCACCCTTTCGGTCTTAAACAATACAATATATTTATTTATATAAATATTTTTAAATATAAGCCAAGCAAACTAAAACTAGCTAACTTACTTAATGTCTATCTTTCCTAGCTTCTTAATGCATAATGGTAAATGTAGATTTATTCATTTGTTATATATACTAACTAAATGCTCGTTGAAAGAATTCAACGATAATTTACCTAAAAAATGATGAGGATCAAATAAAAACATTTGATCTCAACCCAATTCCTTGGATCATACCGTATATTCAATATGATTGTCTAGTGGGCCGTTTATAACCATTTTTTTTGTCATTCCATGTGTCATTTCAATGAGAAAAATTGCATTGCGTTTGTAATTAACCAAAGGGAACTTAATACAATTCATTGGTGGCAAAAATATATGAATTTCTATGCAACAACAGAATGAAACCCAAATATTTTTTCCAACGATGCCTTGCATTCTGTCTTCTTCGCTTAAAAAAAAGAATATAATTTTTCTTATTGAAATAACATTAGATCATTGAAATCTTTGGTAATTTTTACTTTACTTTTGTCTACAACTCAAGATCAAAGATGTCTTCATTAAACAACTACAAAAATAAAAAAATGTTGGTTAACTTTATCACGATGCGATAAGTAAACCTAAGAAGGTATTACTTTTTGTAAGTAAGCCTAAAGTGAAGTCATAGTATGGAATCACATAGCCTAGGCCCAAGTGAATGAAGTTTCTCAGGAAAGAAAAAAATATCAATTCAGTTTTAAATCTAAGTAATATCTGAATTAAACAACTTTGCTGTTATATCACCGAAATTGAAAAACTAAAGAAAAAATATTTTTTAATCAGCGCAAACACTAAATTAAGAAATCATCAATTTTTTTTCTAGTTTCGCTGTCTAGACATTTCATTTTACTCTTTAATTACATAGACTAACAACAAAGTCAGGTCATACTTAAAAAAAAAAACACTCTCTAACATCCCATAATAATTAAAAAACATTTCTATAACACCCCATAATAGTTGAAAAACACTCTATAACATCCCATAATAATTAATAACCACTCTATAACATCCCATAATAGGTAAAACTACTCTATAACATCCCATAATAGTTAAATCCTTCTATAACATCCCATAATAGTGAAAAACGTATAGTTTCGCTGCTAAGCAACACAATATAAAAGCCACTGTTAGAACGCAGCGATACGAAAAGACAGACACTGGCTTTTATATGTAGATATTAGATAAATATACAATTTGTGTGTTTTTGTACGCAGTATTATAAAAAAATATGGAACAGCGAGTAACAAAAAAGGCATATCTACAGGAATATCACCCTTTTATCATGTGAATATAAACTGCATCAGACTACAGTCACATATATACTACAGGAATGTTCCCCTTTTATCTGATGCAGTTAATATTCACATGACTACAGTCACGCGTCATTCAACTAATCAGAAAGTGTAACACCAGGTGTAAAGCCTACAAAAGTATCGTCAATTATTTATACCCAGTAGTAGTGGTGTGATCCTGATATAGCTCCCAGAACCAAAATACTGCATGACAACCATGCAGAAATCAAAGATCTGGTTGGTCAAGGATACAAATCCGAAAAATTACGGCAAAACTGAATGTTTCAGAAAGAACAATATACAAGACTCTGCAAAGAGTACTTCAAATCGGCAACATTAGTAACAGATGTTGACGAGGAAGAAACCGAAGATCTCTAAAAGTAATGTTGAGTATTTCAAGATATGTTTTCTGCAAGAACAACAAGACACGCATCAGCACAAAGCGGTTTCATTGCACGTGTTTCATTGCTCGAATACCTTTGCCGAAAAGAACTACCAAAATAGAAGGTTGAAACGGGGATCGGACCACAAAAAGTGGGATGAGCAAAGTTCGAACTGTTCGACAACAACCAAGGATAATTTGTTTGATAGCTGAAAGACGAATATCATGTTAAACTTACAACATTTACAGGGAAGCATGATGTGGGAGTAGTAGAAGTGGGATGCCCAATCTCAGTCACAGTGTCGTTGATCTGTACAAAATTAATAACACTCTGACCTTTGGCAAGGACAGCATATTATGATCCATCATACTATTAATTCAGGGACACAAGTCACTGATTGAGCCAGAATTCATCTTCCAGGAAGACAATGATCTTAAACATACAGCAAATGTGGGATACGATAACTGGACAGTGAAGAGGCCAATAGAACACTCACAACCATGGTCTGGTCTTATTAAATTAATAAGACTTGAGTCATCAGGATATTTTGCCCTCGCTTATCGTAAACTCACTACACCTAATTAAACTCACCTGATATTTTGTCAGAGAAGATAATTTATGTTGCTATATAATATAACACGAAAACATTTTTTCTTTTTCAGGAACGAAAGGTAAGTCTAAAGAAAGTTTCCAAAAATATCATCTCTTTGGTTTATTCCTAAATTTACTAAACTTTAAGTCCCCCGGTGAGATAGCGGTAAGTTTACGGACTTACAACACTAAAATCGGCGGTTCGTTTCCTCACAGCAAATAGCTCAAATATACAAATACAAAAAAATCTAATCTTCAAATTAGTCTCCTTTGTTTATCTGGCCCCTCAGTGGCACAGCGGTATGTCTGCGGACTTACAACGCTAGAAACCGGGTTTCGATACCCGTGGTGGGCAGAGCACAGATAGCCCATTGTGTAGCTTTGTGCTTAATTTCATACAATCAATCAATCAATCAAATTGTTTATCTGTACATTAGCTGTAGGTAATCAATAATTCTGGAAACGACATAATACAAGTCCAAATATTTTAACCATTCTACACTGTAGTACACATTTTACACTCTACTCTATTTAAACGTTGTCTAGAGCTATTTCTATAATTTTGCTTCAATAATAATTATTCAGATCACATTTAAAAAAGTGAGAATCAATGGTTGTTGTAAAAAGTTATAAAATGACAAAATATCAGTTCTAGAATATTTTGTATTAAAATTAGCATTAAGTATTATTTTTACTTAAATGTTGAAATTTTAAACATATACAGTCTAATGAGACAAAAATTTCCGGGCCCATTCCTCCTTTTATTTTTTGACATCACTTCACAGTGGGCTGTGGTGTGGCGTATTATCGAACCTACATAAAAGCCAGTTTGTGTCACGTCACGTCACGCTTGATTTCTAGAAATAGAAGGATTCATAAAAGCCCAAATGCATTTATCCAGTTAGAATAGTTCGACTACTCTCTACCCATTAAGATTTTAGCGACGGGGGTGCAAGGAAGACGTGAAACCTTATAAGTGTAGTGGGTGTTGTTATAATAACCCTAAAGTAAAGACGTAGTGTGGGATAACCTAGCCTAGAGCCAATTGCATAAAATTTATCATGAAAGTAAAAATATCGATTCAATTTTAAACGTAAATCGTTTATGAATTAAGCTATTTTCTGTTATATCACCAACGTTTTAAAACAAACACATTTCTTTAATCAAGGGAGACTTTAAATTAAGAAATCAACAAATATTTTTCCAGTTTTTTCTCTATACATTTCATTTTATACTTTCAGTGCACACTTTTGTTGCTAAGCAACATGACATAAAAGTCATTATTGGAACGCCGTGTTACCAAAATGCACTGGTTTAACTATATATCAGAAGTTGTTAATCTAACTGAGTTTTACCAATAACTATTCCATGAATATGTCACGAATTCATTTCATGAATAATCTTAATTTTGATTGGCTTACAAATAAATTTTCCGACGTTTGACTGCCTCGACTGCACTTTTCTGCGTCTTTGTTGGTCATACTTGATTTCACAAAATTTATTTATTTCAGTTAGCTATGAAATGTGAGGTTAGGGTATAGTATGGGGTTGTGGTGGTAGTACTTGCCACTATTTTTAATGCTAGTAATATCATATAACATACATGTGGACTGAGCTTTCTGTAGTCTTCTCCTGCCATTTTTCTTGAGTTCTAGATAATTTGTATATAGCTGGCTAAGTGCTACTATGGTTTACGTCTAATATTATCTTTCTTTTCTAGCCAGTTTATGAGTAATATTTTTTGTTAAAGTTACTTAGACATCTAAAGCAAAACAAAGTGAAATTTTCCAGTAGAGAATTTATTATGCAACCTGTGATATTTTGCCCATCCACCACAGAGTCCACCCCTACTTTCTGAAATGTCACCCAGTATAACGCACTTGGTTTGACTTATTCAAAAGCACAGTGTTTATCTGTATCCACTATAAAATCACTTATGACATATTTGTTATTTCTCCGAAAGGAGGATGAAGATCACCTGGAGGGATCATCTGTTTTAACCAGTCGCACAGTAGTGTTATTCGTCAGTCAGTCAGTAGACACTAAAATGACGTCACATAAGGGATACTTAACGTTGCAATTTGTACTGTCGTGACGTTAGTAAAACGTGCGCATGCCATGAATTATCAGAAGAATTATGCACTCTGTTGGCTAAAACACAGCATGACATATGAACTTCTAAAGCAGGAAACAAAAATAATTGTTACTTTTAATTTTGGTTTTATTTACTCTTGAAAAAAGAACACTTTAGAGGACTCCGAGGAAGTACATCTAGTATATACATATATGTTAGTACGTTTCGGTAATATTTTTTATCATAAGGAGGGAGCACTTTTGCTGCGTGAGATCGTTGACTACCTCAAACTGGAACTAAAGATGGCCCCCAAGGATTATTTTATTTTAAACAAAACATAGGAAAAAGTTTCTATCTTCAATCTGTTCAAGATGTTATGAAATATATAGTTTTTGCTACTTCTGACACAGTGCCTTTTTTATTGGTTGTACTGGTTTTAGTTGCTGAAAAGATCATGCACATACCAGCTATAAGAGGCGCACACCATGACAGTACCCCTCACCATTCTTCACGGTTGGAATGGTAGCACAATCACGTTTGCTTTCAAGTCCATGCCAATCTATTCTAAGCAAAGTAGCGGTATTAATTGCTCCACGGCTGTGAAAAGCAGATATTGTGTTACAGTTTGTCTGTGAAATCCAGGATTGTAGACCTGTCTCAGAAAAATAGATATGATAACCTGCATTCCTGAGCTTTTGTTAACGTCTGGATGATGGATTAGATTTCATATAGGAGATATTATTCATATTAGTTCAGAAGTGTAATTTGTGTTTTATTAGTTCAGAAGTGTAATTTGTGTTTTATTAGTTCAGA
>NW_013666609.1:217282-221572 GCF_000517525.1 Limulus polyphemus | reverse complement strand
ATATTAGTTCAGAAGTGCAATTTGTGTTATATTAGTTCGGAAGTGTAATTTATGTTATATTAGTTCAGAAGTGCAATTTGTGTTATATTAGTTCGGAAGTGTAATTTGTGTTATATTAGTTCAGAAGTGTAATTTGTATTTTATTAGTTCGGAAGTGTAATTTATGTTATATTAGTTCAGAAGTGTAATTTGTGTTTTATTAGTTCGGAAGTGTAATTTATGTTATATTAGTTCAGAACTGTAATTTGTGTTATATTAGTTCAGAAGTGTAATTTGTGTTATATTAGTTCAGAAGTGTACGCTTTCGACCTTTTTTGTTTTTCAAATATTTAAGAACGAGAATGCGTTTCTAGAGGAAGAAGATTTTACATTAGATTATCTCTGAATCTACATGCATTACTGGCATTAAACACAGAAAGTGGGTCAGATGGATACAGAAATACACCAGCGTGGATTATGTCACGTATACCACGCAGTCAGTACTAATAATGTTGTTGAGAAAGTAACGTTGCCGAGAGGTTTTTGATTAATACTTCTATCCTTTTTAGAGGACATCAACAATGATATTCTTAAACTATTTCATTGTTAAGACAGTTATGCAGAAAAAGAAATTTTCACAAACACAGTTTTGGAATCGTTCCAAGTAACGATAACCTTCGTGAGTGAAATATCACATTTTTGTAATGTTCTACAAACATTTAGAACGTCGTCCAGTGCCATAGCCTCGGACAGATGGAATGTAAATACACATGAACATATTTTGCTCGTGCCACTTTTCTCATGTGCAATTTTCTTTTTAAAAACAAACCAGTATCGTTTTCTTGATGGAATCTGTCCTTGCTATTTGCGCAGAGGTAAGCCAGTCGAGGAAGATTTTTCCCAACTCACCAGTCCAGGGAAGTCTATAGAAAAATCACGCACGCATATTTTCAGGCTAAAACGAAAACCAACAAACGACACTTTACTTACCAATATCAAAGTGTTCTGTAGTTTAGTTAGTTGCCCGCCAGTGGCTCAGTGGTGAGTCTCATAACGCTAAAAACCGAGTTTCGATACCCGTAGCGAACACAGCGTAAATAGTCCGTTGTGTAGCCTTGCGCTTAACAACAAACAAACTGTATATAATATGATGATAGGAAAAATATATTTCTATATATTGTAAACAGTTTTGGGTATTCTAACAGTATCGAAGCATTTAATGTTAACTTAACGCTTCTGACTTAGTGCTTTCAGATTCTTGTAAAACATTGTTTGCCAACATGTTCCCTTACTATTATTTGATATAATTTGAAATATAATGTGGACTACTCGAATAAGTTAGGTTTGAAATACTTTGTTTGTGTCCTTATGCTGAAAATATCAATAGAATCGGTTATTTATATACAAAATGAAATTGCAATCAGGATTTCTTTAAAACATGTATTTTTTTTTTTATCCCTGGATCATTATCAGAAAAATTAATTCAGTAGTAAGCTTAGTAATGCTCTCAGATTGCATATAGTAAAAAAATTCTGGTTTAGATTTGGCGCTGTAATTCAACTAAAAACGCTTGAAACTAAACTCATTTCATGTGCAACGAAGTACAATATGTTAACAGTGTTAAACTACAGTTAAGTAAAATTGTTTTCGCACAGTTTAGTTGTTTTTCGAACTTCGGTAGTTTGTTAGGTGAGTCTGATACAGTTGTATTATTTGACTTACCCAAGAAATGAGATATGATAATAATTTTATGGAATAATGTACTTCAAAACAATTTGACTTGCTGTTAACCTGAAGAATATTCGACACAAATATCTTTATAAGTAAAAAAAGAAGATTGGATTTTAACTTTCTCGGGTTGGATCTCAAGATTATGCGAATTTTTAACGGTTTTAGAATCTAATTTTGTGAATTCATATATTTTGTTAATTTCAGATTGCATTTTAAAATTTGCTCGTGCCATAATGGGCCATGGATTTACCATATTGGTGGAATCAGTACTTTTCCATTCTTTCTCTCTCTCTCTTTTTTGTAAGTAAAGACATACCGCTGTTCCACTGAGGGACTCCAAGGTAAGAAATTCACACTTTGCATAAAACAAAATGTTGTTGTTTTTTTTTCTTGTCTATGTTTGATCATTATCAAAATATCTGCATACGTTTCATAGAAATATCAAAGTGTTTTTTTCTTTGCTATAGACAAAGATGAAATTATAGCTATATATACTTTATGTTTCAGTTATAACGCACATATTTCTTACGTAAAAAAAGTAATGTAATGTCATATTACAAGTCATGACTTTTAGAATAATGCTCAGATGACGAAATCTGAAGTATTTTAACGTCATGCGATAAAAAAGGCGATGGAAAACCGAATGATTTTTTGTTCCATTTCCCAAAAACATTGCTGGTTTACTTCGTTTCATCCTAGCGAATCCTAGTCCTATCGAAGTTTACACACCAAGAAAGTTACCTGTATTATTGTAATAACATTTTACAACCTAAACCTTTACTATTCTATTGTTTATATCTCCCGTTGGATGAGCAGTAAGTTTATGGACTTAACTGCTATAATCCGGAGCTCGATTCCTAGCAGTGGACGGAGCAGACACGTAAGCCATTGTGTAGCTTTGTGCTAAAACAACTACAACAAGCTACTATTCTGTTTCACTTCGTGGAGAAATTTAATCAGTTAACTTAATTTTCCTGCTACTAATTAAAAAAAAGAAAACTGGGGCATTCAATCGAGTGAAAGAAAATATTTTCAATAGTTAATTATCCGTCCGTACCTATCAACGTATCTTGCAATAGTTAATTATCCGTCCGTACCTATCAACGTACCTTGCAATAGTTAATTATCCGTCCGTACCTATCAACGTACCTTGCAATAGTTAATTATCCGTCCGTACCTATCAACGCTCCTTGCAATAGTTAATTATCCGTCCGTACCTTACAATAGTTAATTATCCGTCCGTACCTATCAACGTATCTTGCACTTACGTTGATAGGTACGGACGGATAATTAACTATTGCAAGATGCGTTGATAGGTACGGACGGATAATTAACTCCTTGCAATAGTTAATTATCCGTCCGTACCTATCAACGTACCTTGCAATAGTTAATTATCCGTCCGTACCTATCAACGTATCTTGCAATAGTTAATTATCCGTCCGTACCTATCAACGTACCTTGCAATAGTTAATTATCCGTCCGTACCTATCAACGTATCTTGCATTATTTTCTCGTTGTTAAAATTTATAACCGAAATATTTACAGAATAACACATTTCTTATTCCTTTTCTCTGTTGAAACTACAAAAAAAAAGATAAATCAGAACTTGTTTTCAATTTCTTTCTTCCTCATTCTTCCGCCAATCATATATAATCAATGCACAAAAAAAAAAACAACAACAAAAAAAGCGATGTTATAAAAGTTCATGTACTTTGTGTAAGCATCCATTTTTGGTCGGTGTGCCTTACGCGTTGAGTCGAAGCTCTACAAATATGATAGATGCTATTGGTTGCTTCATACTATCTTAGTATAACATTATATTATTTTCCAGAAGAAATTTCAATTTTTTGTGTCTTTCGTTAAGTTGTTATTCTAAATATTGTGATAAAATGTTAATAAAACAGAAACATTAAGTTATCAATGTGTTACTAAACCAAATATTCATACAAGTTTATTGTAATCCTAATGCTTTCTGTCACTAAAGAGAACTTAACAAACAGTTCTATAAGGTAGAATGTGATTTAAGTAATAAATAAAAACAGACAGACTTGTGATGCATAAACGTACCTGAACGTGGCATTGTGGTTATCGTAATAAAGTCATCCTAAACCTTGGGTTCTTGACGTGATACCTCCAAACATGCTTACTTTTAACTATAAGTTATAATAAAACAACATTCGACGCCGGTATTCAGTTACGGTTTGCCTATTCAGGCGGTACGTGAGGCCGATTGGTTGTATTTTTTTTTTACCCGTAGTTTAAAATTATGAATGGTTATGCCTATTACGCGCATACGATGTCAGTCAAGTGAACAGACAAACATAAAAGTAAATTTAAAGTTTTTGTTTTTATATCCTTTCGATTTCGTGTGAAAAAATAAATTATCATAAACTGAATTTCAAATACGATATTTTTAGTATTATTGCTACAGACATCTAATAACCTGTGTATTTGCTACAGACATTTAATATCCTGTGTATTTGATACAGACATTTAATATCCTGTGTATTTGATACAGACATTTAATATCCTGTGTATTCATAAGTTTCTGAGGTAATTTTTACAAAATGTGACAAGAAG
>NW_013666609.1:211698-216391 GCF_000517525.1 Limulus polyphemus | reverse complement strand
TGGAAAGAAATTATACCGGAAATTAACAAACGAGCAGAAACGTAACAATATTTTATTTGTCAAAGAATAATACTTAACTGCAAAGCAACGTGCCATCCTACACATACTATTGTGCTATCCTATTACCGGTATGCTGTCGAATGGTTTTGGGTGTCCATATTGAAGGCAACACTGTCTAGAGTGATAACACTCTCTAATCGAAATTATAATGGTAGTAATAAACATTAGAGAACCAGCACGCAAAAGTAAAACGATATAACTAACGAACAAAAGCACGTGCGAGAGAAGTGTCACGTGAGAGAAAAGTGTGTTTGATGACCTACTTGTTTCTTATCATTGTTCTTTCCCACATCTTCAACTTTTTCCTTACTTCTCTCTTTGACATTCAGTTCAAAGTATGTAAGTACAAGTAACTGTTTTAACGCTATAAGATATAAAGAAAAATAACAAATCAGATTGACTTTTTAACACTTACATTTATATATATAGATAGATGGATATTCAAACAAAACAAAATATAATGTTATTTTGATCTTAACCTTTCTAATAATTGTTATACACGCTGATATTGCAACCGAACAGACAAAAGCTGTTGAAATTTGATTTTTGATGACAAAGAACAGAAAACAGCTTTGTCTTGCTCCATGCAATAACTATTGGAGTTACATCACAGTGATTGCAAATAGCCAGACAGATAGATTAAATTATTTCGTCTATTATAATAAGATAGTGATCATATAACGAGAAATATAATCAGTGTACGTTTATCCCGATCGAATCAGATTCAGGAAGAAGCAAAGTGACATATCTCGATTAAAGGCACTTTAAATATTTAAATAACATAAAAACTGGACTCAAGGGCATCTGAACATCAATTATACTGAACAGCATTTTAATTATATGAATAATAAATAAATTTCCTGTATCTTTATTTTCGAATTTGTTCTGTCAAACTTAAGCCTTGATTAAAAGCTATTTCTCTAAATGGTTATACAATTATATGCTTTAGAGAGAGAGAAAATAAAGAGTCGGTCACAGTAGAGATAAATTAAAATTTACGTTATGATTGAATAATGTTTACCAATTAACCCGTTAAATATCTATCAAACTGTTTATGATATTTCGAAATGTATTACTGTAAAGTAGACTAAACACATGATTAGTACGCAACGGTTTTTAAAACGCGCATCGTTGAGTTTCATTTTAACCAGAATGAATTGGCAGATGGTTGAACAATAATATTGCTGTGGAATAGCAACAATGTGTTTGATAATATAAAGTGCCTTAATGGATTGTATATACTTATTATGCCTTCAGTGATGGTAAACTAGCGGAAAACTTATTTTATCTCGAAGTTCTTTTATGTTTACATTTACTTATCGGCACGTGTGCGGACTTGCTGATATTTCGAAGTTCAAATATTTTTCTCATAAGGTTTAATATGTTTAATCTTTCAGGCGCCATTTTTTTCTTTCAGCAAGGTGTTGTTGGTTTTGCTTTTGACTCAGAAAGTTAATCATTTGAGCAGGCATTTTTTCAAGCTGCAGTCAAAAACCCTTAAAGAAAGGTCAATGTTACTTACCCCTGTTTATTATTTATCTAGCTCAGTTGTTACCGTTTAAATGCATTAAAACATATTTATGGATATTTTATTTATTTCCGGTTGAATATTCCGAAATTAGTTGTTTTTCAACCAAAATAGTACAATAAACTTTTGTTACATATATCGAAAAGTATATTGTTTAAATATATATATATATGTATTTTCAATATACGTTTTTAACTTAACAGTATTTGTTTAAGAGCAAAGATATATTAGGTTATCTGCTGTGTTCACCTCTGAGACAGGAACTCCTGGTTTAAGCGTTGTAAGTCCGGGTGGGGGAACTCAAAAATAACGTGTCTTCTCAAACGGATTAATTGATTCCATTAATACATTCACTTGAAATTCAAACTTATTAATTAATGATACTGAGATTACCTAAGGCCAATGGGTATGCACAGCAACAGATAGGCAAAAGGTATTGTTTTAATACAGCGCTGGAAATTCGCGCAAAGTTATAGTAGGATTGATTATCTGCGCTAACCATCTCTGATTTTGAAATGATAGACTATAATACTTTTGGGCTATTCTTGACTGAACAAACAATGGGATTTGACCATCATTCACAGTCCCAAAAGCGAAGCGCGTTTTTCGCATTAATGGGACGCGAATTCGAACCCTTAGGTTCACTGTCTGAGCATGCTAACCATTAGACCACATTCGATCTTGGAAATGAGGTTAAAAATAAAAGATGTTAATTTTGCCTATCAAATGTCGCCAGTGTTTCCTTATAAGTTCTGGAATAGCATTTGTTTTGTATATTTTTCTACAGTAAGTAACATAAAACTCAATATGGCTAACTGCTACTAGACTTGCTCGTTAAAGATGACTGATACACACACCCCAGAGTTCCAGCGAAGTATTAAAGACAGTTCAATGTTGTCTGCTGATTCTGAGACACTGTCTGGAGCAAAGTTTTATGGAATCAACTCTAACACATCTATGATTTATAATTATATGCCTTGCGTAAAACGTGATCAAAATGAAAAAGTTGGACAATCTTGATTAAAATGTAGGTCGTAATGTTGTAAGACTATCCGTGGACGACTGACCTATCGGGTTAACGACTGTCTGTCATCTGTAGGTTATGAAAGAAATTTGGAGTTACTTCTAGTTATGATAATCGTATCAGAATATAGTTGAATTAGATTTAGAAACAATAATGCTATTTCTGACACCTAAAAGAGGTGTCATACCTGGGTTTGCTTTCCTTGGAAAAATATGATTTTTTGAATTTATTACACATGTGGTTTCACACACATTCAAACACTTTATCAACCTTGTTTCTGAAACATTAGAAAAAAACGTCATGTGACATAAATATACACATATTATTCTCAGATCGTCTAAGGGATTAGCATGGCCTGGTGGTTAGGGCGCTCGACACACAATCTGTAGGTCGCGGGTTCGAAACCCTGTCACCGAACATACATGCCCTTTCAACCGTGGGAGCGTAATTATGCGAGTGTCAATCCCATTATTCGTTGGTAAAAAAGTAGCCCAAGAGTTGGGAGTAGGTGGTGTTGACTAGCTGCCTTGCCTCTAGTCTATCATTACTAAATGAGGAACGGCTAGTTCAGATAACCCTCGAGTAACTTGGCGTGAAATTCAAAACAAGCCGAATCAGATCGTGTAAAAAGGGATTGTGTTTAATTCCGTATGATCTTATGAAAATTTTGACTTGGATATTTCATATTGACTATATGAATTTCCTTAATGTCATCAAAAGATGATGCTTCATACAGAAGGTACGAGCATTAATACGATCATCAGACAAAGACATTTGACTTGGCTCCAATAAGTTTCATGACATAATGAAATTTAGTCATTTGGACTTAAAATGAGTTAAATATGGTTTCACGAGTTTAAGAACCGAAGACAGTTTCAATTATTTCATAGATTTTATCACACAATTAGACAAGAGCAATTTTTAATAAATGTGCTCTTATTAGGTTATTAGATTAGTAAATATTGTAGTGTTCTTATTACATAAAGCTATTTTCATAAAGTTATAATAGTTTTCATCAGATGATGAGAAGAATGCGTCGAGTTGTATAAACTTCATCATATTAGACCATTAGACGAGGAGTTGCCTATTATATGTGGTTAGAGGGACAAATTTACTAATTTATTTTATGAAATCTAGCAACAGCTGAGACACCACCTTAGATGAATCACACAATAAGTTATCTCTTGGTTCTAGATATTGTTCAGCCAGAAACTGAAGAAAACTGTAACAGGTAAATTTCTGGGTCTTGGTGTAACCATTACTTAGCATGCAACCATGTAAGTTTTATTCCTTGGATGGTATATACCATGCATTTTTATTATTTTGTACTATTATATATTTTTATTTTATATATTGGTCATTATTCTGTACATTTGCAGGTTTCACATAACGCGTGATTGAGAAAGCCATTAAGTTGATTTCGTTCTAGCTTTTTGTTTTTGTTTTTGAATTTCGAGCAAAGTTACACGAGGTCTATCTGCGCTAGTCGTCCCTAATTTAGTAGTGATAGACTGGAGGAAAGGCAGCTAGTCAATATCACCCACCGCCAACTCTTGAACTACTCCTTTACTAACGAATAGTGGGAATGACCGTCATATTATAATGCCTCATGGCTAAAAGTGCGAGCCTTTTCGTTGACGGGGATTCGAACCTTCGACCCACAACTTGCGAGTCGAGCGCCATAACCACCAAGCCAGGTTAGGTATTCGTTCTAACTCACTTTGTTTCTTTATTATTCTCGTGAGGATGAAAAATGTTTAGCCATGGGTGAGAATATTACTGCAATAATGAACATTGTACAAGAACGTCGACAGCAGTGTCTTTCAATGGTCGTTCTGATAATATCTCAAGGTTACGACCTCACCTATGTATAAATGATAATGATCAGTCACGTGGAAAGAGCTGGTCACTCTGAGTAAATGCGAAATTTCTTGTGAACTGAGGAAAGTTTGATTTAGTCAATGGATGTAGCTTGAACAGTTGGTTATAGAAGATCCAGAAGAAACGAATTTCTCGAGTCCAAAGCAAATCCAAACACTAATAATGGCTGGAGACGGCTTAAATGGGTAATGAAGATGACA
>NW_013666609.1:196085-211390 GCF_000517525.1 Limulus polyphemus | reverse complement strand
CCATTATTAGTCTCAAAGTGGGTTCCTCGTAATCGAATTTGAAATCCAAACATTGTATTTGTGTTAAGTCTGTTATTAGAAAAATTGTTCATTCTGTGTTCACTTTCTATACCGTCTCGATATATTTCATTCAACATCACGACTCAGTTCTTAAGAGATGTGACATCATTTCATAATCAGTATCTTGACCGAATATTTTGTAATTAGACGGACCTATTCAAAGGTTAACTCCATAATACCTGAATATATCCCAATGGGCTATATAGAAAGGAAATTTAAAAGCCTAAGCTAACTCCAAAGAGTATTTTTTTATCAAACAGCTGGTCTGTGAAAGTTTCTTTAAAAGAGTTGCCTCTACTGGTTATATAATTTTTGTATTTATGATAAACGTGTCAATAGTAATGCACACAATTTAACAGTCTAAGAAAACACTCACGATACTGTATGAGCCAACGCAAGATCAAAATACTCCAATCTGAAATGGGCAAATAAATGACTAACTTCCTCAAAAGACACATTTAAATGTAGAAACGTAATAAACGTTTATCAAAATAGTTCATAGTTTAGCTGACTAAACATTAACGAACGTGTTGAAAGTAAAAGAAGAGACATATAAAACAAGGTGAAATAAATATTTGATAACTTAAACGAGTAGCAAAGGAGAGGATTAAGCTAGCTCTCTTGTTAGTGATGACGTCAAGAAAACAGTGAATAAATGAAAAGAATGACGTGAACGAAAGAAAAACACAATGATATAAATATCATATATTAAATCATAAAGGTTGTCGAGAAGTAAATGATTACTAGTTACACGAGTAAAAAAGTACTTGGTAAATGAAACAAGCTACGAGGAAAAAGTAAGTGAGCGAAAGAAACGAACTTCCAACATAGTGTTTAATAGTAGAATAAACGAGAGAAACAGGTATAATTAAAAAAAGGTAGATTAATTAAACAACATAGAATTATTGTAGCTAAGGAAGTTGTATAGTGAACGAATAATGGGATATTGCTATCGATATTAACTAAAAAAAAATAATTTTCTTACCCTGGGCGACGTCGATGATGACTGTAGAACTTTGAGTCACGTGCTGCCAGAGATGTTTGAGCTTCACGTGTTTTTTCTAGTGCTTCTCTGTAAGACACTAATGAGTTGGTTCGTGCTTTTAATCGTAGAGGTAATGTCGACAGCAGCAACAGCGATACAACAAGAATGAGATTTTTTCCAGGCCAGTTCCCAGGCTTCATCATATTGCTAATTGTCATCTGCTTGATGGAACAGTCACAAAAAGAAACTTAGATTCGTGATTGGAGTCTAATATAGTTTCATCCTGTTCATGTACTAGGACCAATCTACAAGAAGAAAAGAGTCAGAGGATTTATAGGCAACATCCTGCTATGTAGTTCTACTTAACGTCGGATGCGAGTCACTGTATGGTGTAGCATTATACACCGTATATTGTGTTGACTAGTAAAACTTCTTTTTTTTTTATTTTTACTCCTGCACTTCAAAACATGGGAGAAGAGTCATAATGTGTCAGTGGTTTATCACTCAAGAGCAGTTCACAAGCGCCTGCGTAAGGTCAAAGCTGGTAAATTCTGTTTTTCCGTTTATGGCCTTCTATATCTATCTACTTAATCCAATTTCATTTCTAACCACTTTGTTAATGTCGTCATCAACATGAACGATTAAAAACACGGTGCTTTCTACGACAACAGATTTTCATGTTTGAATTACTTCAACTAAACTGCTAGTGAGCTTTATATGGTTATTTAGTTGTCAACATAAAAATTGGGAAACTTTGCAACGAGGTAATTTTATAAAACGTTTCCATAACTTTAACACTCTAATTGTATCTGCAACTAATAATAGTTTAATGGGATCTTACAATAATTTCTTGCAATACTTTAACTCAATAATATCTCATTATTATGTGTTAATAGCAAAATGGAAATCTAAAGTGATGCTAACGACGGTCATTTTTATAAAGCAATTTTTGAAACAAAAAATTGGGAACTTGAACATTAATTTCTTCTCCTCATTTTCTTTAATGAATTATTGTTTCATTTATGAAAATAGTTGTACATTTAATCTGATATAGCCATGTTAATTTTCGTCAACTAAACAAACATGAATTTGAATCTGTTCGAATCGAGCCCAAAATTTTATCTGTTAGCCATAGTGATGACTCGCTCAAATTAAAATAACCTTTTTTTGTAGGAAGTTCGTTAAAATCCTGCAGCCAGTTGTGACCTAATGGTAATTTTGGGCAAGGTCGCGTTGTATATATATATGACATTCAGTTTCTTTATCTGCTTCGAAAGAGCTAAACACAGACTTTGTAGTGGCAAGTGCTGTTTGCTGCCTGCTTTCTCACTAGTCAATAGAACAAAATTAGACACAGCTATACTTGAATCTCAAGAGTCACTAATATGGCCGTTAAGCCCACGTATGCACAAGTCATTGTTCTGGTTGTAAATAGTTCCATTGTTTACTAAACAATAACAATAAAATAACCAGAAAGCACAACATTTTAAAACCACGTGGACTCAAAAAAGTAGATAAATCACAATCTAAGCAACTAGATAATCCGAGCGCTTTCGCTATTCAAAACATTCGTGTTATCGCGTTTTTGATTTAATAATAAGATAATTAACTCATTCATGATTATGTTTTTCCGTATATTTTAGCAAGAGTGGTAATTAAAAATACAACTTGCTGACTGGAAAAGCAATGGCTTCGTAGCGATTTACTCCTTGTTGTTATTAAGTTCCATGTTAGTGAAATACATTTAATCATAACATAAGAAAATGCTATAAACGCTAACCGTAGCTAGCGAAACAAACGAACATTGTATTCTGTGTTCCTACATAAAGATAAATACTTATATAAATATAGAATTCCTATATCTGAATGAAATATACTGAACAGCTGGAGAAATCAAATGTCTATCTGGGCTTATTATATCTAAGTTTAGATTCAAACATACTAGTATATCCATCTTGTTATGTTAAACTGATGCTGTTATGATGACAAAAGTAACACTAAATTCCAGCAACAATTAACTTCTCACAAAACCACTTTAAGACGTTTATGTCTGGAACATTGTTTCCTTAAGCCTACGCCATATATATATATTACCGATTTTATTAAGATTATATCTAGAAAATGTGGTCAATGACACTGATATAAATTTTGTGTCAATTCATGACCCGTTTTATACTATATGGATCAGATGGACTCTTGAATTTTTTTTTCTTTACGTTAGTGTGACCAATGCTCAGATATGAACGAACACGTTTTTAGAGATTTTAAGTGGCTAGAGATCCAAAGAAAGACTTTGTAGAATTGACTATCCTAGTCTTGTGAATGACATCATAGTCTTTACAGGTTTCACAAATTAACTGACCTACTCCTGACGATAAAATCAGACTTGTTAGGGTTCAGTAAACTAACTGTCCTACTCCTGAGAACGACATCAGACTCACTATGGGTTCATTTCTACTCCAGAAAGTAACATCAGATTCGATATGGGTTAGTAAACTGAATCCCCTACTCCTGAAAGTGACATAAGACTCTTTATGGGTTTAGCAAGCTGACTGTCCTAGACCTGAAGATGATATAAAACACTATCTTGGTTTAAGAAACTGACTGCTCTACTCCTGAAGGTAATATAAAACTTTATACGAGTTTAACAAACTGACTGCCCTACTCCTGAAGATGACATAAAACTCTATATGGGTTTAACAAACTGACTGCCCTACTCCTGAAGATGACATAAAACGCTATATGGGTTTAACAAACTTACTGCCCTACTCCTGAAGATGACACCATACTATTTAAAGGATCAGCAAACTTAGTGTTCTACTCTTGAAATTGAATCAGAATCTTTATGGGTATAAGAAACTGGCTGCCCTCCTCCAGAATGTGGCATAAGACTATTTATGGGTTCAGCAACTGACTATTGGCGATAACGTCAGAAAAGTTTCAGCTTACTAAAAAAGTTATAAAAAATATTTCTAGAAACCTTCATTCAGTATGAATTTGACTTTCAGAATAAAGTACTTAATCTTAAATTTGTTTTTTTCATTGTAGTGACGGGGAAGGCTGGTTCTGTGACTGTAAAGTCTGCCCTATTCATGAAAATGACATAAAACTCTTAATGGGTTTAGCAAACTGACACCTCTACCTCTGAGTCAATGTAGAGGGAAATTATTTTCTTACCTCCTACCTCTTCTGAAATACAGTATCAACGTTAACATTGCGATATTGCTGTTGGAAGTTAACCTAAAATATATTATTGTGTATTAAGAAACTTTAACGATGCTAATGTTAACACGGGAAGAGTACAAACTAGGAAAACATATCAGCAAATTTCAGAAAATAAACGCATATAAATGGATAAGCAGAACTGAGATATCGAATGTTATACAAATCTTGAAAATATAGTGCAATAAAGATAAACGCAGACTCAATTACAAGGCTTGAACAAATTAATAAATACGGTTTACAGACTCTACTTTCAACTTAGTTCTGGCTAGATCAAGCGTTATTTTGCTAAACACCAGCATATGTAGAATTTCATTCAATATAAACACGGGCGCTATATATACATATATATATATATATTGCATTTTTTACATATTTACTTCGTATTTGCATAGCACAGCTGAGAAACTAATGTGTTGACAATCTTAATTTGACGTTTAGATATCCAATGACTGGGTGTATCTGAATTATTGATAAAGTAACCAGTCTTCTTTAAATATACTTTTATTAGCTGTTGAAAAGCTTACTTACTCTCGAGTTGGGTACTGCATACAGGCTCTTCTTGTATTCCACCCGCGTTTTCTTTTTTTTAGGTTTACTGCTATGTGAAGATTTGTGTCTTGCCTACGTGAACATAAATCGTGCGAGAAACATATCACGCGCTCGCTTTAGGAGTGGCGATTTATTCTTCCCTAGCCTACTTACTCTTTTGATCTTGTATAGTGAACAGAAGCGCGTAGAGATCAAGCATGGTGTATTGTTGAAAGAGTATATACAAACGTGTGTTATCTTACACGATAAAATTAATTTGACCAATCCACAAATTCCTCAACAAAACAACCCAAGATATTGTTTATTTGTAATTAAGCACAAAGCTACACAATGGGCTATCTGTGCTCTGCCCACCACGGGTATCGAAACCCGGATTCTAGCGTTGTAAGTCCGCCGACATACCGCTGTGCTACTGGGGAGCAACCAAAGATAAAGTTATACAACAGCATTGACATAAAAACATCTGAACCAAAAAAACTAAGTTAAGGAAAATCGGCTTGTCAGCTTGAATTTCGTAAGGCTGAAATTTTGTCTTTAATGTGGGTTCTATACCAACATATAATCTTTCGTATCTCTCCTTAGGCCTAAAGAACACGTGGTCTAATTTGCAGTAGTCAAAGTAAACTTATTTCTATCTAAAGTTGCATCCTAACTCATTTGTATTGCTTACATAGGATATTTATTTAGTTATCAAAGAAACGTAACAAAATATAGATGTTTAGAATTAACTGAATCATTATTAAGACCGATACTGTAACTATACCAAGTCATTTCAAACGAAAATTATAATTTTACAATTCACTGTCAGAAAAAGCATTACTTTTTTGGTTCTAAAATATATATGCTATGTAATACTCCACGTGTCTCGTTGAACGACGTTCGGTTGCAATTAAAATTGAATTCCACTACCTTTCTGCATATAATGATATTTTAGGTTAATACAGAAACATAAACGTATATATATATATATATATATATAAACTTTATTAATTAACCTTACAGCCTTTTTCTAGCCAAATAAAAATCACAAAGTAAGTATAATGATTATGAAAATAAAAATTTTGAGACGCGTACTGATACAGTCATTTAATCTCAGTCGTAATCTCACAGGATATTGAAAATTTTTCTTTCAACTGCCATGCGGTAGTGAAAGTCATCCGTTGAGGGTTCTCTCCACCTCTTACGATCCAGCTGGAGTGTGTTTCCGTTGTCTTTGAAAAGGATTTCCTGTTTTGGTGCACTTGTTACTAAACGGTGTGAAGAAACATTCTGGGAAACATTGCGGCAAAGGACAGAACAATGAGAGTGCTATATTTTGTTACCCCCAGTTATAATCAGATATTACAGTTCAACCAGTCATGATATAATGGGAACTAATATATATTCCAGCTACTTGTGAACCAGCACGGTTACGGCGAAGAGTGTACACACGTTATCAAAATATATCTTCTACAGTTAGATATTCTTGTAATAACACAATATGTTTGTTTTTTTCTAAATCAATTTATTCAAAACATTTGAAATACTTAGATAATTATAAATCCATTGTTTGTTGTTTGTTTGTTTTTTGGAGACTAACCACTTGAAATTCAGAACTTTTGTTAACTCAGTATTCAAGGAAGTTATCATCCAACTAACAGTCCCCTCGTGCGTCAACCGTAATTTTACGAACTTACAGTGCTTTATCCGCGGTTCGATTTCTCGCTATGGGCACAGCGCAGATAGCCCATTGTTTAGCTAAAACAACAACTAATTGTTCTCCGGTGGCTCATCTATAAGTCTAAGGGCGTATAATGCTAAACATCGAGTTTCAATACTGTCGATGCGCACAGCACCGACAATTATTATGTAGCTTTGCGCCGAACAACAAACTAACAAACAAAAACCAACTAATACTGTAAAGTTAATTTTAAACACAATATGGGAAATGTTATATTGTTTGTATGCATATGAACATTATTAATAACAATGCAATAATAGCTTAGTAAGTTAGATCTTATAAAGGGTTTTTGAGCCAGTGTGATATGATTTTGCACACATTTTCTATTGTATTGAGCAATATCTGTTGAAGCTATTTTCTCCATAGCTATTAATTATAATATACAACAGCTATTAATAAAAATTTTACGTTATTAATTGATCCAAGGGTTTACAGCTTACGAGTTATTTACCATAAGTTGGTACTTTATTGACGTATCAGTGCCCTCCAGTGGCACAGCGGTATGTCTGCAGACTTATAACGCTGAATCCGGGCTTCGATACCAGTGGTGGGCAGAATACAGATGGCCCATTGTGTAGCTTTGTGATTAATTACAAACAAACAGACGTACCAGTTATTTTCTATGTCCTATGTATTTAGCTAAGAGCTTCTGATGAAGTTTTCTGAAATAACTGGACAGTGAATCCAAGGGTCTTACGTCCCATTGACGCAGAAATACGTTTTGTACTTTGGTATTATAAGAGCGATGATGAAATTCACTATTTGATTAGATGATAGATGGTGGTAGATGTTGGTTAGATAATAGTTGGTGGTAGATGCTGGTTAGATAATAGTTGGTGGTAGATGCTGGTTAGATAATAGTTGGTGGTAGATGTTGGTTAGATAATAGTTGGTGGTAGATATTGGTTAGATAATAGGTGGTGGTAGATGTTGGTTAGATAATAGTTGGTGGTAGATATTAGTTAGATAATAGTTGGTGGTAGATATTGGCTAGATTATAGTTGGTGATAGATGTTGGTTAGATAATAGTTGGTGGTAGATATTGGCTAGATAATAGTTGGTGATAGATGTTGGTTAGATAATAGTTGGTGGTAGATATTGGTTAGATAATAGGTGGTGGTAGATATTGGCTAGATTATAGTTGGTGGTAGATGTTGGTTAGATAATAGTTGGTGGTAGATATTGGCTAGATAATAGTTGGTGGTAGATGTTGTAGAGTATCTGTCTTCCTTCTAGTTTATCGTTTCAAAATTGTGGGCATCTATAAGAAAACAACCTTTTGTAGCTTCGCACAAAAATACCGAACATATTTAAATTAGCATCAGTCTTCTTCCATTCTAATAATTTACATCTAATGATTTGTTCACACCATTTGGTCTAATGATAGCATCTAATGAAGACTTTCCATCATTTCTTAGGCTCATTATTTTCCTATGATAAAATATTTCCTTTTGTTTTTGATAATCTATATACAAAATTCTTGCTGTCAGTATCAACACCAAAGATGTACATCTCTCATAATTCACTCCTTGTATTTGTATTTCGCATTTGTGGCAAAGCTAAGTTATCTGTCTGTCGTCATCCCGAATTTTGGAATACTGATCAGATGGATGGCAGGCAGTCAGCAGCACCATACCACCTACATTCCACTCTAAAGGATTGACTATCACTGTTCTGAAGCATCAATCGTGGCATCTCGCGCTGATTCGAGCCCTGTTCTCCAGTTTCGAAATTTAGAGCACTATCATTGAGCCAACCAGTGGTCAATTCATTCCTAAGTTGCTTGTTGTACTATCAGTGTGTATTATCAGTTGGGATACGATTATCATAAGTACGGTAGTACTTATGGCAGGAATGGGTGAAATGTGCAATACAAATTAAAATCTCAAACACACCACAAACAGCATATAAACAAAACTTTATGAACATTTTACACACACTGTTGAGTAGTAAAAAACCAACTGTAGAGTAAAAAGCCATCAAAGTACTCAAGAAAGTCGGTAGGGTAAAAACAAAAATTTCCGAAAAACACAAATATTTCAGTCTGACTATCTGACTGACTGACTAACGTTGTTGAAAAGGCATAACTCTCTTCTGCTTTCACCTTATGCATATTTAAATGTACATGATCGAATTACGTTATCTTGGCTAAAAGCGTCTTTCTTAGTTTTGTTTATAGCTTTGGTAATAACAGTAATCATTTTGCGACACTACTAATGAGCTAATAATACAATAGTAGCTATATTCTATTATTACAAGCACGCTCTGTGAGTTGCCGAGTAATAACCCGATTGCTTATGCACACGCGCAACGTGATAAGCCTACAGCTATATTAGCTATATAAAGAAACGTGGACTGCATAGATTCTCTAGATTTAGGTTCTAACTATGATCTAATAATTGAAAGCAAAATTTCAAGTTCTATACATCTGACTCGAAGGCTCTGTGTTGGACAAAGCAATTTTATCATAGCAGTCAGTGCCTAAGACGTGAGTACGAACGCTACTACTACTACCGAAGTCTGACACGGCTTTGCTCGAGTGTTCTGGAGTGAAATCAAGAACGATAAGTTGTATAACTTACTTTTGCATTATTTTCAAACTAAATGTGACCTATTGACATCTAAGGTTGTACTTTAAACAGTGCAATTTTAAAAACATGCCTTTCAAAGAAACAAAAGAGAGAAAAGGAAAAAAACTCTTATGTTAATAATCCTTGAAAAGTCTTTGTCCCAGGGAAGAGAGCATTACTGCAAGAATAGAGACAAGTTTAGAAATAGTAATGCTGAATATGCAAAACAAGCCTTAGTCATTAATACAGCCAAAAAAAAAAAGGTTGCCACCGTGGCTATATGGATGAAAAGCTATAGTAAAGATATCAGGAAGAGCCAAGAAATATCGAGAGATGGCTCTAAGAAAAGCTACGAGAAGGATAGGCCTAGATCTAGTCACTCTCGAGACTTAGTACTAAAAACGATATGAGACAAGTATATAAATTTGTAAATAAAAATATCAGAAAGTAGAAATGGGAGCACCAAAAAGCTAGGAAACAAAGTAGGAATGGGCGAGATAACATTCCAACACTTTGTGATTTTTTATACGTGCAACCTCAAAGTGTTCTGCCCTTTCCTACTTCATGTTTTACTTTGAACTTTAATCCAATTAAAGACTTGAATGGAGTTTTATCAGTAGCTGATCCTTTCTAAATACTCAACAAATTTTAAAATTTAAAAAATCAGCGGTTTGATACTATTGTTTCGGCCAGAAATCGGCAGAACGATGGCCACACCCACTTTGAGGTTGTACCATATCAAAAATAACCAAGTGCTGTAAAGTTACCCGCCCATTCCTACCTTGTTTCCTTAGTTTTTGGTGCTCCCATTCTCCTTTCCTAAGTTATTTATTTAATTTTTTTTACACTTGTTATATTTAAGTTATTTGTTATTGTACTAAGCTTATCATTAAAGCTCATGATTTTTTAATAAATATATTTTATTCAAAACTGATATAAGCCCGATTAAATAACTTGCGTCAGACTTCGAGCTAATACACTGCAACTGTTTGCAGCAATGTCGATTATAGAACTTCTATTGTTCTCATATAAACTGATTAACTAAACCGGAATGGCAGTACGTATATTATCTCGTAAGGTAAAGTCTAAATACAGATGATGAATTATTCATTTACAAACAACTGATTCACTGCATACAGTCTGACTTAATTTATCAACGCTTAAAAGCGCGATACTATAGTAAAAAATTTGCGTCTGATTAGTCAACGCTCATTTTGTCAAGCCTGGTCATTATCTCAAGGACATTTATAGTTAAACATTCCGTCTAAACCTGTTTATTATGCCAATCGCTATGATCTAGTGAAACGAAAGTAACACTGTCATAAATGTTGTTATGAAACAAACAAAAATTTGGGGTTTAGTGGTATGACTATTTAGTAGCGTTTTATTACTATGTTTGGCTGTGCTGCACATTATTTTAACAAAGAATCTCCTCTCTCGGTGGCTTAGTGGTAAGTTTGAGGGCTTACAACGCTAAAAATCGGGTTTCAATTTGCAATGGAAAGAGCACAGATAGCTCATTTGTGTAGATTTGTGCTTAAAAGCAAACAAACTTAACAAGGAGATACAGTGTATGTATAACGCAATTTTACATAAGCATATTTATTAGAAGACGTTTTATGGCCATAATGCCCCCACCCCCATTGGCACAGCGGTATGTCTGCGCACTTACAACGCTAGAAACCTGGTTTCGATGCACGTAGTGTGCAGAGTACAGATAGCCCATTGTGTAGCTTTGTGCTTAACTTCAAACAAAACAATGGCCATAATCTACATTAAATCGTAGAATCATTTCCACACAATGTTGAAGGTTCCATGACACAGAATCACTTCCCAAAATACATTGACAATTAACAGTGACGCAGAAGTATAACGACTTATATATTTGCTGATGAAGTCTTTCCCCAAAAATATTTTTCTTAGTTTTATATATATATAAATTATATACATAATTTCCTTATATATATAAATATATATATAATATATTTAACAAGATACTAAGTAATTTCACAAAAGGACTCATTCACACAACATATTGTAATGATCCAATTGGAAATGACTAATACAATATGTGGTAGTAGGAAATAATTTTATCATTATTTGAGCTATATTCATATATATATATATATATATATATATAACGAATAATCGAATATGGCCCAAAAGTTGATTACTCGTATATAATTCATGAAATCTGTATATAAGATATATATCTGTTCACATAACATTTCGAGATGATATTAGTATTTATACCCCTTTTAGATATCAATTTGAAGTATAAATCAAATATATTCTAACTGAATAAATTTGACAGTTTCCAAAATAAATATTATCTCTAACTGTAATCCCAAAACAGAAAATAGTCACAGAAAACGATTAACAAAACTAAATATAATATACTTATCTACAAAGAATAAAAATTCTCACCTTGTGTAATTGGAGCTTCAATTTTTTTTTTTTTTCATGTATACATTATTTTGAATTATAAACAATTTGCGAAGGTAAGAACAGCTCTAAACAAACAATTACTTGTGTTGATCTTTAAAAGTTATTGGTTATTAAAGCAATGGAGAAACAACTTCTCGCTTCTTCGCTGAGACGCTAAGTAGACGCACTGGACATCGCTTATCGTATACTGTTATCCCGGTAAACGTGATGGATATATAGAAATTGACTTACACAACTTACGAGTAGCACGTGGCTCCAGCCTGAACGTCACTTTAATATTGACAGAGTGTTTAAGTGACTTGAGGCAGGTATGCTACAAATCATAAGCTCTAACCCTAGCGGCCCCTCAGTGGTACAGCGGTATGTCTGTGGGCTTACAGCGCTAGAAACCGAGTTTCGTTACCCGTGGGGAGCAGAGCACAGATAGTCCATTGTGCAGCTTTATGCTTAACTTCAAATAAACAAACAAACTAACCCTAGCGACACTCTCTTTGGTCCTGCCGATACATATCAATTGTAATTATTAATATTGTAGTTTGTAAAGGGGCATAATAAGTTAAATTTATTTTTGTGCAATTTGACTAAGAGTGAGATATGTTTTGTAATGTCTTTCATACGTGTGTGTTAACTTACATTTCTCTGTTTTTTTGTTCAGTATATCCCATTACGATTACATAGTTTTCATAGTTTTATTCTGGAAACAGTTTATTGCTGTACATTTTACAAACTATGTCGTCTTTTCCTGTCATACAAATAATTCTTGAATATTATATTTCTAATTATATATTATAATTTAGATCAAGTTTGTTTGTTTGTTATGGATTTCGCGCAAAGCTACACGAGGGCTATCTGCGCTAGTCGTCCCTAATTTAACAGAGTAGGACTAGAGAGAAGGCAGCTAATCATCACCACCCACCGCCAACTCTTCGGTTACGCTTTTACCATTGAATAGTGGGATTGACCGACACATTATAACGCCCCAACGGCTGAAAGGACGAGCATGTTTGGTGTAACGGGGATTCGAATCCGCGACCCACAGATTGTGAGTGGAGCGCCTTAACCAACTGGCCATGCTGGGCGAATTTGGATCAAGATGCAGTGCTTATTTTGGTTAAAAAAACTCAGTTTTTCTTAGACTAAACAATAACACTAGGCCTACAATAAAGCACAGAAAATGCTTTAGTAAATTCCACAAAGAAACATATTTTTGCAAGAGATAATTTTTAGAGGATTTATAGAAGAAATTTCAATGGAAGATGGGCACTATTATCTATAGAAGAGTGGTGAGTTATGCCTGTTCTAGAATTTTCCAGACGTTGTTTTAGTAAGGCAGACTGCTGTTTAGTCAGAGGTTAATCAAAGAGTGAAGAGATTCATTTACTTCTGCGTAAACAGGTTATAGTCCTAGAGCTAGATAATATTTATTCACTCCAGAGCGCAAAAGGTCTGAGGGCTGTTTAAAAAGTACAAAATGTTCGTAGAATTCAGATATAATTCTCTTAGGAGCCTTAGGAGCGCAATAACTTTTTTCTTATTGATTAGCAACTGACTTCATTAAGTACTGTTCTGCCTTTGAATCCTACTGCACAGAAATACCATGGTTCACAACAGCGTAACAATAATATCAGCGAGGAAACCTTTATAACAGCAACAATTAATATATAGTTTTAATTAATTAGTTTTATTAGTTAATAAAACCAATCAGTAAGTATCATAACTGATAATTGTTGAGTAGTTTAAAATATATTTTTTTACAGTCACGCGTAAAATCATAATCTAAATCGTGATTTGAGATTTATCGCAAGACTTCTCAAGCATGTATTGATAGAATAAGCTCGAGAGTTAAGTATCATGATGAATGAAATGATTCTCTAAATATTATATATTTTAGTCAAGTTTCAGTGAGAGTCAAGACCACGTATTTCTTCATTGTGAGTTTTATTACTTTCCAGCTCTCTGTCAGAGTTTCCATTCACTTGCTAACAAATAAACAGTGAAACGCCAAGGAACCAATTTGTCATGCAAGTGCCCTATTGCGAAACAGAGACTTTATCGTCTAGACCAAACGTAAAGAGTTATTGAATATTGACAAATTTCAACACTGATTCCACATCATCGAATCGCTTGATATTCTTCATAAATACACTTTTGTAAGGGGCGTGAAGATTGAATCAACAATTCTCAGTATGTCAAGTGACTAATTTTCTGTTGTATGTTGCAGTAACTGATCAAACAAATTTTAATATTGTTTTCTCTAATACACAGTACAACAGATTGACTGAAAACAGTGTCACTAAAATCTAAGTAGCTATCATCATAGTAGAAAACTGACATCTGGCACATGTTCCACAGTTTTATGTTGGCTTCTTGTTATTAACATACAAGGCTTTCTCATCATCATTATTTTATACTTAATTGACATGTTTGATTTATGATCGCAATGCCCCCTATTAGATTCGTTTCTCCAATATTCCAAGAATTTTAGCTAAAGACATTTTAATATTGTAGTTGGAAAAAAACGTATGAAATCCTCTGGATTTCATCTTATTTGGGCCTAGAATTGTGAAGGCAACTATATCCGTTGAATCGTACAAGAATCGATCCCAGTTTTCAAGAACGTAACATTTGTAAGTAGAATGATAAACTATTTTTCTTATTCTTTCCGTCAAATAAGAAATATTTATCAAGAATGATTCTTGAAATTATTGAAAACTGGCAGCTATTTTAAAGTTTAGTTGTTTGTTACCTGTGCCTTTGCAAACTTATTCATTGTACTGTCCATGTGTGAATTGTCACTGATGATGATGAGGAGCGCAGTCTACAGTTATTTCCCTGATGATAACAGATGAAAATATTGGTGAATATAGTTTTCACGTTTATCCAAATGATGCTCATTGTGATCAAGATTCAATGCTTAGGCTGCAAGAGAAAACATAAATGTAGTGATATTTTGACTTTTAAACCAATACTAGACAATGGAATGTATTGGACTGATGTGTTTTCCTTGTCCTTATCAATCTCCCCTCCCCCTAATGGCACAGCAGTATGTCCGCGGACTTACAACGCTAGAAACCGGGTTTCAGTACAGAGCACAGATAGCCCATTGTGTAGCTTTGCGCTTAACGACAAATTATCAATCAACCTTACCAATTTAGCTCAAAATGCAGTGTTATGGAGCTAAATGTTCAGCAACAATGTTTGAGTACCCTTTGATCTTATTCTTCGCTTTATGTGAATCAGAAAACCCAGACCATTGTCTCCAGCAACTCATAGTTTCACAACATAGGATCAGTCGCAAGTGCCTCGAGTAGTTTTCACCATATTTTTACCATACAATTACTACAGAAAACATTTAAGCACTTCACATGTTTACTATTGTTCAATATCTGTAATTTATGAGTTAGCAATGCTCACGTTTTGGTTAGCTTCCTTGAAAAGTGGTTTTTGGACTGGCATCGCCTCCTATATGGTAATTGTGAACTAATCATTATTTACTATGGTTGGTATCCTGACCACTGGAACATAGTCTGACGTTTGTGGAACCTTACAGACCTGTTTAATATGTTTTACTTTTGTCAATAGCCACTGGTTAATAGCTTTAACTTCCTCTTGCGGCAGATACATTCCATTTTTATTACTGCGATGGTAAAGACCCAGCATGGCCAGGTGGTTAGGAGGCGTTCGACTCGCAATCTGAGGGTCGCGGGTTCGAATCCCCGTCACACCAAACATGCTCGCCCATTCAGCC
>NW_013666609.1:178451-195944 GCF_000517525.1 Limulus polyphemus | reverse complement strand
TTTGCACAGCTGGCCCAAGAAATGGTCTTTGATAATAATGTTCTTACTAGAAGGATATCTATTGTCACATTCTTTTGAAAGTTAGAGAAACCCATTGTCTTTCAGACACGCTACGATATGATTATATTTTTGCGTTTCTGAGACTCAAACAATTATCTATCAAATTACCTAATCAGTCTGTTTCACGTTTGCGAATAAATAAAGCATTCTGTACACATGTGTGTGTGTGTGGAGTCCCTAATGGAGTGGTCAGTCACTGCATAATACGGATAACTTACTTGGTGTATAGTTTTCACATAGATAAAATTTCTAAATACAGTTTTTCAACTACAATGAAAGTATGCATGTAAAATAATGTAATTCTAAATTTCTTGACACACTGAGAAAGAAAAAACATTACAAAAGGTATACGTACAGCTTGACCTTAAAAGAAATAGTAGATCGGAACATTATTTTGTTTTGAATAAATATCCAGTTTGATATTGCATTTAGAAGAAACTGTCTTGTAGTTCCCAAAGATCATGTATTTTCCTAGGTAGGTGTAGTCTTCTCTGTTAAGATACATCATAATTTTCCCGAAAGGGGGCTGAAGGCCGCCTGGAGGGATCATCTGTCTTGACCACTCGCACCACTATACAGTAACGCCAGTCAATAGACACTAAAATGGCGTCAAATAAGTGACACGTAATGTTGCCATTTGTACTGCATGCCATGAATCACGAGAAGGATTATAAACTCTGTAGGCTATAGCACAGTATGACATATGAACTTCAAAAGGAAAAAATAAAAAATTTTGTCATTCTTAATTTTGATTATATTTACTCTTGAAACAGAACACTTTATGAGACACTGAGATAGTACATCTAGCTAAATAACTTCATCAGATAATTCATTGTGGCTTCAATAGCGGTAATTATTTGTTATAAATTACCATGATTCAGTGGGCTTTGCTACAATCTTCTCCAGTATTGAGATCAGCAAGTGGTAAAAGGTTTCCTATAGCAACTTTTAAATTTATAATGCCTGAAAAATTAAAAACAAATACTAGTACCGTATTCTATGAGGCTTTTAACTTTAACACCTCTTGCATTTCTGGATGTTACGATCGTCCTATACTGACACTTTGCTTTCTATTATTATGTCATAACTTTATTTAGGTTGTACTTAGTCCTATCAGAACTGTCTCTTATCAATGTAAACGTAACAAACTGCAATTTATTATTGGTAAACAATAACACATAGATATAGAAATAGGTTTTGTTTCTTACTGACAACATATTACTTTCTTTCTTTGACTCTCTCGGCTTATTCATTCTCTCTCACACACATTTCCTGGTCTTCTTTTTTTTTTTCGTTGAATTCCTGTCTTTTATAATCTTTCTCAAACTCACACGGAACCGTTCCCTTTCTGATCTGTCCTTACATCTGTTTCCAATGTATCGGATTATAACATTTCATAACCATAAGAGGCTTTGTAGCTCCATACAGGTTGAACACCTTACTTTCACCTTACTTCATAACACTGATCCTACACCTTATCAAACACATCCGAAGATGCTATACTATTAATTAAGTTAACAACTGGTTAGTTGTCCAGTTTTGTAGTTTGAATATTCTAAAAAAAATATTAGAAATTTGTGAACCAACTCTCAATTCTAAAACAATCCAGGTGAAGTTAACTTTTTACAAGCTAAGTTTCTACAGTAAGAAAGAATATTTTTAAAACAGCTACAACGTTTCGATCACTGGTGCGATCATTCTCAAGCACTTGAGAATGACGCACCAGTGATCGAAATATTGTACCTGTTTAAAAAAAACAAATTCTTAGTGTAAAAGCTCTAACTTGTAAGGTAATAATATTTACAATCAGCAAGTAAACTCAAAACGAAACTATTAATCCAGGTGAAGATTTAGCACATGACAAATTCGTTTCAGTAAAGAGCATAATAATATAAAATGACAATGGGTTTGAGTACTACTGCTGATAGAGCATACTAACGATATTTCAATATGCACATGAAGACTTGAAAGGAAATGTGAAAGAACGTGATTGCGGTGTGGAAAGAGCATTTCCACAAAATTAGAGTGGCTCTGAAAGAACGTGACCACCAGGTTAAACACAAGCTACCTAGTAGTAAAGAAGACATTTTAATAAACACGCAAGACGCCCTAGAAGGCACTACGAATGCTAATATAACAATTTTACAAGGTGAAATGCTGAAGAGGCTGACCAGATACTGAAACTTTTTGGTAACACTTTCACATCAGACTCAGTTATTCGAGCAACTACATACTTACGACTTTAAAATGTGGATGACATAGTTACCACAGTAATGAGAGACGTTCTTCCCTGTGCTAAGACATATGGATGAATAATTTCCACATCATTAATAGATGTAAGAGTCTATATAAAACTTTTGGTACATTAATCAGATAAGTTGCAGGATGAGATAGAAGACTTACCAGTCAGATAATATCAATTTCTGTCAAACAATACTTCATTAAGAACTACTCTAGTCATTACAACTTGGAGCAACAACATCAACATCCAGCACTAGGCCACGTCAATCAACATCTAATGCAAATGAAAGCACGCAGAAGTTATAGGACTTGTTTGTTTTAAGTTATGCACAAAGCTACACAATGGGCTATCTGTGCTCTGCCCACCAAGAGTATCGAAACCCGATTTCTAGCATTGTAAGTCCGCAGACATACCGCTGTGCCACTGGGGGGCGTTATAGGACTTACAGCTTGACTCCTACCTTTCTAGCCTATAAGAAATTAATAGGTTAAAGTAAGAAACATATAAACCCCAATTTCAGGTTATTCTAAAATATGTGGTGGGAGTAAGAAATAGAACTAACTCGGGGAAGGAGGAGTGAGATGACCACCTTAACTTTGAATGAAGAGTTAAATTAGAAGTTTACTGTTAAAATAAGGGTACTCGAGCCTTTTAATGAAGATAATTTACCTTCTCATCTACAAAGGATAAATATATGTCAACTTTAAAGAACTTCGTTAGAACCAACTGAAGAATTTTGTGATCAGTATATTGGTTTTGAAAAGTTTATGTACACAATGTCTTAGGATGAACAAATACGGTAACCTGAATATCAGACCCAGGAAAGTAGTCATCATTCGGACAGTGACCAATGACTATATGGAACTCCTAAGTAAAATGAAAAAAAATCGACAAGAAAGTAAAAGGTTGAGAGAACAAGGACTTACAAAGCAGAATATTAATCCTTGGTAAAGAAGAAAGATGGACCAACATTATTTTGTGTAGATCTGATAAAGCCTGGGTCATGTGACTATCCTTTATCAAATAGTTTGTCATTATTTATGACTTTTTCTGGTTCCATTGAGCTTTGAAATTAGTAAGTGAATATTAGCAAGTTGAATTTAGAGAACAAAATGAAAATAGCGTATATATAATTTTACATTATAGTGTCATAATAGAGTGAAACAAACACATTAATTTATTGATAACGACTCACATTTTCAGACTTAAAGGCGAAACATACTGGTTTATGTTTAGGCTTGGGTGAAGTAGTTTAATTTGTAAAGAATCATTGATCTGAAGTGTTTCTTCATTCTAAATACATCCCATAATCCTAAGCATTTTTTTGTACTTGTGTTCCACATGCCTGATACGAACATGTAGTTGGACAGAAGACTTTGTTTTCTTAGCACTAGTTGCGTGTTCATTTAATATGGGTTTCAAAGATTCTAGCTATTGGACCTATATAACTTCGTTTATCGAGGCAAATTACACATGTAGATAATATGTGACAATTTTAAAGCAATGAGGAAACACTTCTGGTCAAGAAGTCTTTATATATTACACTTCTTCAAGTACATGTAATCGTTTTAGAGCAGAAATTCAGTCCTTCGCTCTTAAAAAACAAAACAAAAACTTTGAATTCCTTAGCAGTCACTTGTGTGTCTGGCAAATAATGCGTCAATGGAAACATTACTGCACCACTTAAAGCCACGTGGATTAAATGCCCACTAAGTTTTTAATGCTATTTGAAATGAAGTTTTCAAAATGAAAATATGTACCGTTAAACCTATTTTTTTGTGATAACAACTAGTTTAAAGTCTTTGTTTCGCATCTTAGTGTTAAAACAGGAGAGTTCTGAATCTGAATCCACTTGCTCTTCTACTGCATATTTAATATATTCATGTTGTTGGATGATCTAATCCAAAAATAACTTAACGTGAGACTACTCCTTAAAAACTATGGAAGTATCATCAACATACATTTTTTAAATCAGAGGTTTGGATTCGTCTCGACAGTTCTCTAACCTAATCTCTTTATTTTCACATAGGAACTCGTAAGCCAAATTTGGATCTAACCTTGACCCCATGATAACATCGTTAATCGGATCGTAAAATTTACCATCGAAAACTAAGCTTGACTGTTTGGTAGCAAAGTCAAGTAACTAGTGAAACGTGTTCTTAGTCAAGTCATTAATCTTCGTTTCATTTTAATAAACAACATCACAAGTTACTTTATTACTTCACTAAGTGTAATGTTTGTATATAAAACGTTATATCAAAGCTAGCACAAAAACCGTATTTAAAACTTCAAGTCTTCAACAAATAAATCAAATTCGAAACTGTCCTTAACTCTATAATCATTTTTGACAACATATTTGAGAAATGAGAATAAAATATACCTGCTAATTCGTAATTAAATGTTCTAATATTAGATACTATAAATCTTATTATAATATCAATTTTGTGAAGTTTTGGTAATTCGTACAAAATGCGAGACTGACATACCACGGGTCTGATTATGTTGTAAATCTGCCGTTGACAACTTCTCGGTCTCTCTGTTCTTTATTTGGCACCCCCCACTCCCAGTGGCACAGCGGTATGTCTGCGAATGTATACCACTAGAAACTGGGTTTCGATACCCGTGGTGGCAGTGCACAGATAGCCCATTGTTTAGCTTTGTGCTTAAATATAAACAAACTCTTTTTTTTAAACTTGATGATAACTTTTTCTAACTTATCCTCTCTTCTAGATGTCAGTTACTCCATTATTTCCTTAATATAATCTGACCTTTCAAAATATTTCACATCTTTCTAAAAGAATCACCTTTATTTGGTATGAGAGTACTATTATTTTTATCAGGTACTAGGCTAACTATATTTTTACTTCTCTTTCATTTTAAAAATATTTGTGTTTTGGTTTTCCATTGTACTCTGAGAAATAATTCAAGTCATTACCAAATATTATTGTGCAAATATCAGTAAAAATTCAATCTTTAGACAATATTATTGGGAAGTCTTGCAATTTTCTGAAAAAAAAAGATTTCTCAAAATAAACTTTTCGAGGAGAAACTGGAAATTTTAGTCCTAACATTATTAACTGAACGCAACTTAGAGGGTTTGTTTGTTTCATTGAATTTCGCGCAAATCTACTCGAGGGCTATCTGCGTTAGCCATCCCTAATTTTGAAGTGATAGATTAAAAAGAATGTAGCTAGTCAAATTACCCACTAATCTGCGTTAGCCATCCCTAATTTTGAAGTGATAGATTAAAAAGAATGTAGCTAGTCAAATTACCCACTACCATCTCGTGGGCTATTCTAATTTACCGTCACTCCTATAACACACCTATGGCTTCAAAGTTAGGAGCTTGAATTATTTTTTCTTTTGGTGATGGTAACGGGGCGTGAACCACAGGACGTCGAATCCATAAACCGGTAGGCTTCCCGCTACGCTGCGTTCCGTCCAAAAACTATTAATTGCTTTATATGGATCGTCCAAGAAGACAGTAAAGCTATTCTCTTTTCGTTTGGGATTGTTTAGTTTCTTTAACTATGTCGACCTAATTTTAACCAACGTTTTGTTCGTATTTTACACAACTGACCGAATTAAATCTAAATAACTTACGAAGAAAAGTTTGTTTTATACTTACTGATAATTTCTATTCTTCGACAGTAAAGTTTGTTGATTGTATATTTTACTTGGATTTCAGTATTCAAAAACTTTGTTTGAGTTTTGACAACATAATGCACTATTTCTAATCCTCTTAGAACATCGAAATCCAGAAATTTTGGAACAACTTTGTAATCTTTTAAACATTTTAAATTACATCTATTCCATTGTAGTTTCAAGTAGTTTTCCTTTTACTTTCCTAAAATTTCTGACATCATACATACCATATTATTTTTTGAGAATTACAACACCTCATTTATTATTAAGAAAACTTATCGTGATTAGGAACTGATATATTACTTGGTATTAAAACGATTTTGAACATGAAAATCAGCAAGTCACGTGGTAACCACAGTCGTTAGAAAGTCGCTGTAGAACGGCATGTATCAAAACTTCATTTTGACTTCTTTTTTTTTTTCTATTATTTTTTAGTTTTGTAGATGGTGTGATATAATCAACAATTGATCATTTTTAGTAATAGCACGTAACAGCCCTTCCCTACACAAAATATCCATACACTCAAATAATAAAAAAAATGTGTCTAGATCGGGGATTCAAAATTTCCGAAATAAAGATGTCCCTTGCACTTAAGTGGAATTGTTAACAAAGAAATATGTACCAACTTGGGAAATCAGGACCATCTAAAAAGAAGCCTCCAATAAGTCGTACCCCAGCCTTGGCAAGCAAAGTGCCGCGTCCTGTAAAAGATGAGTACCCACGAACACAAAGCACAGAGGCAAAAAGTTGTCCACGTGCCCCAGAAAACAGTATGTTAAATAATCAAGGTGGATCTCTGTCTGTAAAAACGACACAAGATATTTACATGACATGTTTGTTTTGTGTTTATATCCATAATTTGTTTCACACATAACTTGCTTTACAACTACTTTATGAAAGAGTACAGAAATAGTATTACAATTAATTTACGTTACTTTATTACTTTTACTAATCCCTCTCTACAAGCCTCAGTGTTTGTTGATACTCTGAGTGATTCTTGATAGACCACATTCCTGGGCCAAAATACAGAGATATCTTTGTGATTTTACTTTTGAATACCCAAAATAGATATAATCATGTAAAGATGTTGCTGTTGTTTAGAAGTTAAGCACAAGGCTACACGATGGGCTATCTGTGCTCTGCCCACCACGAGTATCGACACCCGGATTCTAGCGTTGTAAGTCCGCAGAAAAAATTCAAACTTTTGCAACAGAAGCTTCACAAAAAATTCGAGACAAAACTCAAAATAAGAACTTTCAGGAATAAAACCTGGTCCAAGATTGTAGAGTAAGTAGCTAAACAAACATATTTTGGCTGTGGGCGTGTACCAGGATAGGTGGAACCAGGTAATAACCATTCAAAGACGTGCTTCTTGGTCCAATGTATCATCCTACCAAGTTTGGTTTAGATTGGTCCAAAGAATACGGAGTTGTTAGTGGACAAACAAACATTTTTTGTTTTTACTTTTATAAGTATAGATGTATCTATTGACAATTTGTAGCCTTTATGTATGATTTTGTGTCAAACGATCATTAAATAGATTAGATTTTCGACATGTCAATAAGGGGTTTATACTTTTTAACACAACATACATGTTTCTCTGTTAACGTGTTAATGTTATAAATTAAATATTAAAATTTTTCTCGTGTATTTTTTCTTTATTTGATAAATGTTTTGGGCAGTTAAAAGAGCTTTTATTTGTATTTTATGACACAATCACAAATTCTCATCATATTTGGTAACTCAGTGTGGCGTAAGTAATAATTGTTTTCTTAATTTTGTAGTATGTACAGTTTAGGAAACGGTTTAAAATATACATGGAAGTTGACCACAGATTACATAAACTGTGTTCTACTTAACTGAAAAGCTAAGTGCAATAACTCTTCGAAATATACAGTAATAATCGATGTGTGAAAGACGATTTACCAGACTCGACCCTCGCGTGTGACGTCACTTTTGGAAGTCTCAAGCCTTTAGTATTAAGACGACATTGGTCAAATAGGATATATTTAAAAAAAAATCACATTTGTGTAGCAAAGTAGACCTAAATAAATATATTATTTCTAAAATTTAAACATAACCCTTATAATACTGATAAATTGAACAACAACAATAAAACAAGAAAGTTCGTATATCGTTACTTTCAAGCTTTCAACAACTTATGTTGCTATCATTAGGCATTTGGAGTTCAGTCGTTTTGAGTCCAAGTCCAAAGTTCATAATGCGACGATAACGACTCACATTTTCAACCTTAACGGCGAAATACACTGATTTATGGGATTGGTTTAAGTAGTTTAATTTCTAAACAATCATTGATCTGAAGCGTTTCCTCATTCTAGCTCCATCTCATAGTTTTAAAGTTTTGTTTTTCTACTGGTATTCAACATGTAGTTGGACAGAAGACTTTATTTTCTTAGCTGTAATTGCGTGTTTTTTAATGTGCATTTCAAATATTCTATCTGTTTTAACCTAAAAAACTCAAAGAGTTTTTATATATTGAATTATTTGAATCAATGAGGAAATCATAGAACCCAAACCAAAAGAAATAGAAACTGATTTGTAATTTTTTTGTTTTTTGTTGTTAAGCACAAAGCTGCACAATGTGTTATCTGCATTCTTTTTCACCACAGGTATCTTAACATGACTTTTAGTAGAATTAGCCCTCGGACTTGCCACTAAACCACGAAGCCGGGGGAGGGGTGCAAACTGCCTCGTCAAATAATTAATTTTTCAAGAATATGTTTTCAAACATACGGTTGGTGTGAACGTGCTTTGTAGTCACTATGAGAAATACCTAGACGTTATAAGTATAGGGTATAGGTTTTTATCATAGGGACTACAAAGCACGTTGATCAAAGTGTAGATTGAACTGGACCTCCCTTAAACAATTTTCGGAATACTAAGTTTATTTATTTTGTGTTTTCAGTTTAGAAGAAGTGACCATAGATTCAATAAAATACGAGTTGTAAAGAACTTATCAATACCAACGAAATTGCACGGATTCATGAGCATGTGTTCGTACTGAATATAAGGTTTTTTATCAAGAAATTTACTAATGGAGAAACCAAGTCGTTTTACTGAAAGAAGAATAAACAGATGCCGCTCTCAAGGGAAGTCTTACCTCAACGTCAACGTCGTTGGATATCCATTATTTAATTTAGTAAATCCATGAGCTCACCAGACGATGCTGCACAGTCACATATTACTCATGGAGGTGTTAATAAATTTTTACCATGACTTACATGGCATGAGAATTACTCTTGAGACTGATAAAGCAGCATAGCAGAAAGGCAGGTAATAAAATACTTATACGTTGGTAATATTATATGTTTTTCAGCAAAGAACCGTGAATATTACTAGGCATTGTCAAACCAGCCCTGCAATGATGAAGTCAGGAGTTCAATGGTGAAGGTGAACAAGATCAGTAAAGAGTGAGACAATCTGAAGTTTAAAAGGTGATTGAATAAGTTATTAGCGAATTTCATTGGTGTAAAGAACAGCTTCTTAAATAAAAAAGATAAAACTATATTTTTTTACAGCATGCTATATCTCTTTTTGTGTGTGTGTTGTTATAATGCTTATTTATTTCTTTTGCTCGATATTTTTCATTGGATGTGCCTAGAATAAAATAGTTGGCATAACAAATAATACGTGTTTCCTACCGAATATTTTGTCAGATATGATCTTCAACAGTTATTAAAAAACTGTATATAAGACAACAATTAGGTAATGACAGATGATATGCGTTGTTTTTGTTTATTTGCTCTTTTTGTCACCATATTCATTTAAGCATCGTTATTACCATGTGATAAACCATAAATAACTGTTGCCTTTATGCTTAGTGTTACCGTTATGCAAGGTGATTCTGGTTGTACATTTAGAATTTTAAAACATTGCAAGGGTGGGAATATAGCTTACCCAATATAAAAATGCTAATTACTCGCTAAAATAAAAACATCATATTGGATAACACGGGCTTGCGATAATTTTGTTGTCTTGAAATTTTTACATGTTTTACAGTAATTCCTGTACGCTGAATCCGAAAATAATATCCATTTTTCTCCATCACATACAGATTTTTCACAAAATGTCATATATACTTTTACATTAGTGAATTGTTTTCATTGAAATTGGGTCACATTTTGTTATGCTTAGAATACTGGCAACCACTGGCTATAGATTTCTCTAGACCAATCGCAACGTGAGAGTCTTATCGATCGTTCTAGAACCCACGAGAAATACACCGCTAGTATATAAACAGTTAACAGACCGCATGATGTGTCATTTCTGGATAGTATTTGTTTGTCAATGCGCTTTGACGTTTTTTTTTTTAATATTATTTATTTGTTGTTATGGCAACAAGAGGTTGTTTAAATGACCCAATCATATTCTGTTATATTTGTGGTAAATTTATTGTAAAGAGAAAAAAGACAAAACATTACAGAATTCGTTTCGAACTTCTTAATAAGGTAAAATACAAAGAACATGGTTAGCTACTTTGTGAAGACATAAAAGACCTTTGTATGTTATTGGGTCAACAATTCGGATATACAAAGTTCCCATGTTTTTTGCATGAATGGGACAGCAGAGCACGACACCAGCACTGAATAAAGAAGCAATGGCCACACAGAGTTAGCCTGATACCAGGATCGAACAACTTTGAACGTGAAAGTAAAAGTTTGGTTGACACAAAGAAAGTCCTATTATATCCACCTCACATTAAACTGGGCTTGATGAAGCAGTTTGTAAAGGCCTTAGACAAAGATAGCGACTGTTTCAAGTATCTATGTGAGCAATTCCCAGCTCTTTCAAAAACGAAACTTAAAGAAGGGATTTTTGTTGAGCCTGAGATTAAGAAATTGACTTCGGATTAAGAATTCGAAAAGACAATGAGGAAATTTGAAAAAGAAGCGTGAATTACCTTTAAATATGTTATCGACAATTTTTTTTAGGGAACAACAAAGACTCAAATTACGAAAATATTGTCAATAACATGCTCGATAAATTCAATGAGTTGGGTTGTAATATGAGCTTGAAAGTTCATTTCTTACACTCACATATTGACTATTTCCCTAGAAGTCTCGGTGTCGTCAGCGAAGAACAAGGGGAAAGGTTTCATCAAGACATCAGGGATATGGAGAGGAGGTACCAGAAGGTGGAACATCAGCATCATGGATGATTACTGCTACTCACTAAAACACGATGCTCCAGACGCAATACATAAAAGAGAGAGACCACAACACATAATTTTAAGACTAAAAGACGTATTTTTCACCAAACAAAAATCAGGATGAATGAGGATGCATATTCGTTTCACATCAATGTTCTTCTCTTTTCTTCAGTTCGTTTGTATTTTTGCTAACAAACATAATAATAAAAAAATGTTCATTGTGGTAAACGATATAATAATTTGATCTAAGTAAGATTTTTTCTTCTCGATTTGTAAAAAATTCTTACGTGATAGAAAAAATTAATATTATTTTTGAAATCTGCGCAGCTGAATTATGGAAAATCTGTTATTAAAACCAAAACAACTTTTATGAAGTTTAAATTCTTGTTTTAAATATTTAAATTAAATCTTGAACAAACAGATTGAATTTTGATTCTTTTTTTTCTTCCCGATTTGTAAAAAATTCTTACATGATAGAAAAAAATGAATATTATTTTCGAAATCTGCGCAGCTGAATTATGGAAAATCTGTTATTAAAACCAAAACAACGTTTATGAAGTTTAAATTCTAGTTTTAAATATTTAAATTAAATCTCGAACAAACAGATTGAATTTTGATTCTTCTCTCATACACTGATGTTAATATTAATATTTGCCTTAAGTTATTTGTTCTATAGTATTTTTTAATAAGGTCTATGTTAAGTATTTTGTAATTTATTCTATAGGTTATAAATACACCAGCTTTTCAAAATGCTTCAATCTGTCCCATTTCATGATCAGTGATTTTATCATTAACATTCTTTTCACTGGGATTTACCTAAGAATGGACGGGATCGACTGAAGATAAAAAAAAATATTCAGAGAAAGAGAAGTCTTTTCGAATCTGAATACTCTTATCTAGAATTTTACACTTAGGTTATTTTAGATACATTTGACTTGGCATTCACAACTGATTACTCTGGGGGAAACACTGGATTTTATAACTTCTTCGGGAACCATTCTCTATTTCAACAGGTATTAAAATACATATTAAAAGTTAAAACTTAGTTCTGAAGAAAGTTGATTATCAAATGTACGGCTGTAAATCGTTGCGTTAGTATAATCCTATTATCTATGCATACGAAGCGGAGTTGTCGGTGTGAAAAGTTGTTGTCAGGAATTTTAAACTCAGGTGGGCTCCTAAGGATCGATCTGATGATATGTTAATTGTTGCACCTATTTCAGAAATGTCGCCTTAATGAACAAATGAACGAGATGGCAACAGCAAAATACTTGAAGCTTATGCCATTCTAAAGTGACGTTTGCTGCCATACGTAGCTCATATACCTTAGCATCGGATGTACGATTCGTGTGTTATGGCTCAAAATAGTGGAAGGGGCGGCTCACACCCCATTTTAATGCATTACTTTCTAAACCCGGCATTTAGACAAACAAGTATTAATAGAGCATTACAGCGAATGAAGACACATATTTGAATGTCAAGGGCATCCATCTTATTTTGGGTTTATGAGCTCTGAGTAAAGTCGTAGTAAATTTAATTTTAAAGATCTGGACAGAGAATGAAAGCGTAAAAGTAGAATATACGGTGAACACAAAGAAGACTATACTGCAGAAATATTCCCAAACGTACACCACATATGACAGTAACACTCGTGTTCTGGTCAGTTATACGTAGAAGAAACCAGACGTATTACTTTTTGATACTGGCACTATGTTACGTTCCGTAAGTTAAGTCGATACCACATATGACAGTAACACTCGTGTTCTGGTCAGTTATATGCAGAAGAAACCAGACGCGTTACTTTTTGATACTGGCACTATGTTACGTTTCGTAAGTTGAGTCGATGCCACATACGACTAAACACGATACTATGTACAAAATTAGCTGCTTAATACCTAACAGCTTGGAATAAACTTTTCATTCCCTTAATCTGTTATTTACTTGTTTTGATTAGTTTAATACTAAGCTTTCTTACATTTTAGACGTGATTCTGCTGAACAGCTTTGAGTGCGTTATGACAATGATAGTCAACCCCATTATTTGGTTCAAAAAGTCAAACAAAGTTTTTTTGGCGGCGAGTGCTGCTGATTGGTTGTCTTTTCTTTGATAGAGAGATTAAAATTAGAGACGGCTCTGCATGAATCTTTGGAGTCTCTGATTCGACAACTTAGCTCACCAGCTGTTCAAGGCCATAATTACAATTCCATCGTCAATTTTTATATTCTCTCTCTTTACATCTTTCCCTCAAATATATGTTCTAGTATTGGTTGAGTCTAATAAGGCGGAATCAAACATTTAGTATATTTTGGTTATAGAGGCTTTAGTACAATTAAGGAAGGGCGTTCTGCTCGAAACATCTTGCTAAAACAAATTTATGTTTTCAAGAAGTATTGATATTAGACGATCATTTGTTCATAGTTTTTATATGATTTCTGTGAGGACGCCACTAAAAACTTTAGAAATTTTCATTCACCGATTTAAAAAAAAACACGTTCCAAGTACTGTAAGACTCTAGACTAATTATCGTTTTCCTGAGAATAATCTTCAGTATCTGTACATACAAAAGCCTGCTCAAAATTAAGACTTCTAGCTTAGGACGAAATAATACTTTGCTGGCTATTTGGGCAAAGAAGACTTACCCAAATCAGTCTTCTTAGTGTAAAAAATGGGGATCCTCAATCATAGGTCCAAACCTTGATTATATAGAAATTACAGTTTTGTAAATAATCCTCAAAGGTGTCAAAATCACACCTACAATTGACACAAACAAAAAGCGTAAGAAAAATGTATTATTAATATTCACCTTGAAGAAATTGCACCTCACATATATCCTGGTCAGGGAAAAAATTGTAATTTCAGTCACACAAAAACTTGTTATACAGTTTTTCCTCATTCACATCTCTTAGCTCAACTGTGACACTGTACGCAAGAGATAAGTGTGAGTCTCTTCTCCAATACACAATGTTTTTATTACTTTAGATTCTTCATAACATTCGACGATTGTTTTCTGAGTGTTTTGGTCAAAGGTATAATATAATTGACAAAATAAACTTTATACATTGACTATAATAGTGTGCATACCATACATCAAGAATTTTAATGGACAAAAGAAACTTTATCTATTGGCTAAGACGTTCAACAAATTAATTTCGTTTGAGAAAAGAAGTGTTTGACCATACTGCTAAAATCTATTATTTTCATAACTTTTAATCTGATAAAAAGTAATACTCCATTCAGAGCAAAAAATAACTCACAAATGGTCAGGTATAAAAGGAAAATAAATGCTTTGGCTCAGAAAAGAAAATTGAATTCAAAATATGGATTTTTTTTTTTTTTGTCATGCAGGGTGGCCTGTTGTTAAACATAAAGCTATGTACAATGTGCATATCGCAAGAATTAAAGCCCAAATTTTAGTATTATAAGCCTTCAAGTTCACAGTTAATTTGCCAGAAGGCATGCAGGATAGATACTCATGTTTAGTGATTAAAACTGTTCATTGTCTCTTGAGTGACGTATTGATATAAAGATTGTTGAGAATGAACACACACTTTAAGGTAAGATACAATATTATATCAATGCTTCGATCAATAGGAAGCAGGATTTACACAAATTGGTAAGTGGTTCGTTTAACGGTTAAATGGGTAATGGCTCGAGCGTGGCTAAGGTGGTTAACGTGCCGGATTGTAGATGTGAAGTTCCATTATTCGCACCAAAAACAGAAAAATCGTGCTTCGCAGTTTGGAGTCATGGGTGTGCAATAAGAATGGAGGTCAAATCCCACTATTCGATCTGACAAGAGCAGTCCAAGAGTTGGTGATGAAGTTTGTTGATTAGGTGCTTTCCCACTATCACTTCAAAATTAGGGACAATCAGTGCAAATCGCTCTGTGTAATTTTGAGGAAAAACTCTATAAACAAACCATATGGGTAAGCATACCAGAGAATTTGACAAAGCACAGAAGGAGGTCAATAAAATTAGGCCTAAAGAGACACTTTAACAGTGTTGATAATAATATTTCTAACAATATTATTGTACGGTGAGTACAAAGGTTAATTTCTCTTACAAGTAGCCTTGTTTATGGACTTAACTAAACTGTTATTCGAATTATTGTACCATTAACTCAGTTACTATACCTAGAATAACTAGTAACATGAATCTTACTTAGGTCAACTGGTAACCGGATAATGATGTTACAAGAGGGAACTCTAAAGTCTGTTCCATTTCAAATACTGTTGTTACGGCTATGATTGCCGATATTTAATCATATTCAAAATACTAGGGGAAAGTCCATTACTCCAATTATACCAGGAAATAAATATTTGAAAATATACCTCAGCTTATGTTGTTACATATGAGTACTGTATCTGTGACTTATTGCTTTCATATAAAATCACTCTCAAATCACGGGCCAGTTAAACGTCATTCAATGCGCTTATGTCCATCTCGAGTTTCAGCTTGAATTTGTTCTCTCACCACAGCTATAAATGTCATTCCCTATGCCGGTTTCACGAATTTGATCCAGATTGATAAAAATCAAAATGTTTTAAGCGTTTTATAAACAAGTCTGATTTTGCCCATATGTGCAAACTATTTTGTTTAGAGCGATTCAAACGCGATTCCCCGAAACACATTTTGTCCTGAATTTCGTGCAACTTAAAGGTAGTGTTTAAGCTTCTGAATACCTGTTATAAAAGTTTAACAAGGATTTTGTAGTACATTTCCAGACTCCAGGAAAACATTTTATTTTTTCCTCCTTCTTTTTTAAAGCTAAAACACAAATATCCTATTGGATCCTGTTGGAACAATAAAGAATATTTGACTCCTACAGTTTGTTTGTTTGAAGTTAAGCACAAAGCTACACAATGGAATATCTGTGCTCTGCCAACCACGTGTATCGAAACCCGGTTTCTATGGTTGTAAGTCCGCAGACATACCGCTGTGCCACTGGGGGGGGGGTGACTCCTACAGTATGTGCCTCTTGGCAATTTCTATTTTAAGCCCCCTCAGACAAGTATCCTAAGCGCATAATACCACGTCAGCCCAAGATAGTTAATCCACATGTGATCGCTATTTCAGTAAGTTTGTATATTACCAGTATCAAGGCCGATTCTTTGAAAACATTGGATGTTTTTTGGCCTACTTTCAGCTTATAGCTATTCATTTCATTTGGATAAAATGACTTATATTTGTCTTGACTGCGCACAGTCTGAATGTTATGTACGTCCTCTTTGTGCTGTGGTATATTTCATAATGAAACATATAAGCTCATCCAACAGTGTTTCAATTAAATGGATGTAATTTTGTGCTATATGAAAAAAATAAAACTAATGTTATTTAGTAATGTAATTTTAATGACAATCCATTAAAATTGATTTTAGTTAAGTAATGATAATATTCAGCATATGACTAGAACTGTGAAGGAAATTGGGCATGAAGTCATGTTAGTCTATATATAAATACTTTCTGAATATCGAAGTGATATTCATTAAATATGATATTTTGCATTATTTTTTATGATGTGACAAAAACATCAACAGTAGTGGTAAGACAATTAGTTTTGGATTTGTTTCTTAAACTGGACTGGAAAAATTATAAATATTTTTGAATTATTTTTTCATCTGAGATTCCTCATGATGTTGATTCTAGAGCGGAAGACTACAAAATATTTTATACAGAGAGAGTGACAATGTTACTTGTTTGTTTCTTGAATTTCGTGCCAAGCAACTCGAGGACGATCTTGTGCTAGCCGTCCCTAATTTTTGAAGTGATAGATTAGAGGGAAGACATTTACTCAACACCACTCACTACCAGTTCTGAGGCTGCTCTTTACCAACGAGTAATGGAATTGACCATCGCATTATAATGTCTCCTAAGCTGAAAGGACACGCGTGTTCGGTGATGGGATTCGGTCCCGCGACTAGCAGATTACAAGTCTAAAGCCCTAACAATCAGTTGATGCTAAGCCTTATCGAAGTTAGTAGTGCTGTCGAAAATATTATATATTTACATCAAAACACAATTCTAGAATTTGAACAGTAGAATTTTGAAACAAAACACAATTTTTAATTCAGAAAATGGCTGAGCGAAACTTAATTATAAGCTTAAAAACCTATGAACAGCTGGAATAACATTACTTGAACATTAATTAGTCTTCAAGTTAAAGTTTAAAAATAGTGATAAAATGTGGATGTTGCTCTAATCGTTGGTATTTCTGGTTATCAATGGATCTTTGTTGTTAAGGGCAAATCTATACAAGGGGCTATATGTATTAGGTCGTCAAGAAATTAATGTCGCGTTTTGGAACACTTTCATTAATGACCCCCAAAAAAGCGCACATCACGTATAATAGTTAAATGAACCACCTAAACGTCACGTT
>NW_013666609.1:172523-177566 GCF_000517525.1 Limulus polyphemus | reverse complement strand
ACCAGGGCATTAACAACCGGAGTGTAAGATGGAAAAGGATCATCAATAAGAATGGAGACTATTTAATTTAATAAATGTTTTGTTTTGATATATAAGTTGTTAGTTTTTTTTTCTAAAATAAAAAGCAACATTAATTTCTTGACGACCTAATATAATGCTCACCACACGTATTTGATTTTTTTTTTAATTTCGCACATTGCTACACGAGGATTAGTCGTACTTAATTAAACCTTAGTGGCACATACGTTATTTGCACCAAATTAAAAATCAATCTCTTTTAATGAGATATAATATATTTGTTAATTATTTAGCATCCATTTTCATTAACCAGGAAATAAAATTCAGTAAATAAAAACAGGTCACTAAAGTTTTGAGTGAACATTAAGCTCTTAGATTTTAGAGAAAAAAAAGGATGGATTTATAGAATGGAGAAATGATTATGTAAAAACTTGACAGTAGAATCAGAGAGAATGCGAATTGAATTTTTGGGATAAATTTACTTCTGACACAAAGATAACATGTGATTATAATACGGTATGTGTCGAGTTTCTATCAAGTAGAATAGAAAGTAGCGATTAATTACAATTCATGTTCTCAGTATAAGATTTTATCTATTCTTCCTTACTCGTTTTTGATATTAGCGTAGTAACCATGTTGATAGAGTATTATTAGAGGGAACTACGGTCTTGCTTAAGAAAGTTGAATAGGTTAAATATATAAAAAAGTTAAATAGAATATAAATTATCAGTAAAAGAAATGAAGATTTACCTTTCAGTGATATGCCTTTAAAGTTATCAAACACATTAGTGGGCGGTTAAATAAAGAGTGTGTTTACTGTGTTTCAATTACTTACACTGAGAGCAAGGAGGAAAAGCCACGAAAGGTTGAGAAAAATGTGGAACTTAAAAAGTACAACAAATAGATTGAACTTTAGCTGTGTGCTGCATATTTCTTGTGTTCCTAATGTATTAATTAACTTGATTAATTTAATTATTAAAAGAAAAAAAATCACGTGCTACGTTTTAGTTGCCCAGAACTTGGATAAAAGGCTACAATTACGCAGATTAAAATATAACGTGAGGCTTAGTGATTAGCCTGCCTGGATTATGAATCCGAAAGTTTATGGTTCACAACCTGTTACGGTAAAAACAAGCTTCTTACTTTAGAGCCGTTGGTGTTATAAAATTGGCGTTAAAACTATTCGATCAGGCAAAGGTTGCCCAAGATTTGGTGATGTGTGCTGTTGGTTAGATCACGCAGAGGTTGCCCAATATTTGGTGATGTGTGCTGTTGGTTAGATCAGGCAAAGGTTGCCCAAGATTTGTTGATGTATGCTGTTGGTTAGCTTGTGTTCCCTCTTTACTTGTACTCCGGTGGGACAGCGGTAAGTCTTTGGATTTACAACGCTAAAATCAGGGTTTCGATTCCCCTCGGTGGACATAGCAGATAGCCAGATGTGGCTTTGCTGAAAAAAAAAACAAACACACGCAACCACTTGGATAAACATATATTTTGCTACTGATATATTCATTATCTTGATTAAATGTTACAAAAATAGTGTATGTGATATCTTAGTATAGATGGTAGATAATGAATTTGTGTATTAAATATTTCTTGTGGTTCTTAGATATTGAGTTACTGATAAACATAACTCAAGAAGTTACATTAATATTGTTCAACTAATGAGACTGTTAACATACAAACATATATGTTTACCCATTTCTGATAAACGTATACACTCAAAAGAATAATAAATATATAATATTAATAACAAACAAAAGTAAGAGAAGGATTAAAAGAAGCCTACAGCTTCAATAGAAGGAGATAAGCTGGGTTTCGTTAATTTTGGGCGAATTTCAGACTGGCCATTATAAGACTCTCTAGAATCTTTAAATACGTTTCATTTTGAAATGTAACTAATACTACTACTATAGTAAAGTTGTCAGCTTCAATTTAAGTCTTACATTGTTTCAGTACATAGTTTATATTAGATGCATTCCTTGTCGTGTCTTATTAGCCTGTGGTTCTTTACTCTAGTGAATATCCATCTACAGATGGAACCAACACATTTTCTCTTGTTGTTACAATATAAGCATTTGTGTAAAAATGGTGCATTTGTCGTCATGAACAACATATTTAAAACTTGCAAGCTTAAAGACGATGTTAAACACAATACTTTCTTGTCTTCTACATTCTGGGATAGAGACGATGTTAAGCACAATACTTTCTTATCTTCAACGTTCTGGGATACATACGACGTTAACATAATACTTTCTTATCTTCTGCGCTCTGGGATAGAGACGACGTTAACACAATACTTTCTTATCTTCTACATTCTGGGATAGAGACGACGTTAACATAATACTTTCTTATCTTCTGCGCTCTGGGATAGAGACGACGTTAACACAATACTTTCTTATCTTCTACATTCTGGGATAGAGACGATGTTAAGCACAATACTTTCTTATCTTCAACGTTCTGGGATAGAGACGACGTTAACATAATACTTTCTTATCTTCTGCGCTCTGGGATAGAGACGACGTTAACACAATACTTTCTTATCTTCTGCGCTCTGGGATAGAGACGATGTTAACACAATACTTTCTTATCTTCTTCGATTTGAGTTTCAGAAAGAAGATATGGTTCCATAAATGTTTTCATCACTCAGTCTGGCCTCATAGGCCTCTTTGTTTCCACTCGCATCGATAAATCAACGGTAATGACAGTTAATGGGAAAATAATACAGATTAATTACTGAAATTAATATAAACCTAGGCAATAGGTTTGTCCTTGTTTTGAATGAGTTGATTCCAAACACTGTACATGGATTTGTTCCTATATTTCATCTTTTTATAACCAAATTACTCTATAATAGTAATGGACCACAATGTAGACTTGTGTATAATAGAAGTAATCTTAATAAAGGTGACCAAGATATCTGCCTGGAGTAGACTAAGAAAGTAGTTGAACTTGTTTCACTTCCTACCTTCGCTGGTGTCTTGATATTGGCTGCTAATATTCCTGGAGTATGGAGAATTCCGCTTCGTATCTTTGTTTTTTGTTATTGGTTCTTCATGACCAATGAACATTTTTCCCTTTTGTCAACAAACTGTTTCCCAGTCTTCCATATGGTACAAAAGTGCATTTTTTGCCAGCAAGCTGTTGCCCACTCTTCCATATGGTACAAAAGTGCATCCTTTTGCCAGCAAGCTGTTGCCCAGTCTTCCATCTGGTACAAAAGTACATCTTTTCTAATGACATGTTAGTCCTTGTAGTGAAAAAGTTTCTCTATTCAAATTATGTTATATCCTCAAGCTAGGCCTCGTTCATTCCCTAGTTTTATTTAAATTATATCGTAAACTATTACATCATCTCACACACCTGTTTTCTGCAACAAAGTGTTAGAATTTCCATTGGATTTTTTTTACTACAATACTAGAGTGTGTTTTTATTGTACCCTAGTTGGTTTCTGCTATGATTCCATTGATGGAAAGATGGCGCAGTTCACTTTAACTTTTGAAGACCGTGAATGCTGTTAGACAACTGGACATATAAACCACACTTTATAAGTAAGATAATGTTTGCCTGAGAGTATTTATTGTAACTCATTCCACTTCCCCACGAGTACAAGTATTCTACTAATGTCAGACTATTTCTCTTTTTTTACAGAAAACTTTTACCAAAATAATATATTACAAATTTCATTAAACTTAAATCAAAATAGGGTTTAGCGACTTGCTTTCTTATTTTCTTTATAATTTTTTTGTCACGATGTCAAATTCCTTTAACATAGCTTCCACTAGCGTGTTGATAAATTCACCTACTTGGTAGAATGTTGTCTTGATGCAAGCACCTTCTAAATTTTAAAATTATATTTACATATTTATTTATTCTGCTAAAAGTTTTGCCATTACTTTGTTCTAGCACCGTGGGCCTCTCAGTGGCTCAGCTGTAAGTCTGGGGGCATATAACACCAAAAATCGGGTTTAGATACCTGTGGTGGGCAGATTAAAGATAGTCCATTGTGAATTTTTGCTCTTGACAACAAATAAACAAAAAATAACACCGGGGGTCATTTTGTAGTTATTAGGTTTGGGTTGACATTTTGTGTATCTGACAATCCTATCCAATTCTAAAGGAAAAACAGATCATATGCACTTTATCTGTTAAGGATTAGCAGTAAAAGTGTAAACTCTAACATGTTTACTACTAATTACTACTGCTAATAGTCAGAATAAGTGGTAAATATAGTTGTAAGGATTCTAACATGTAATTAGAATAAAAAGTTTAACCACTCTCAGCAGTTTCAATTCTAATTCCTCCATTTGATGCCCCTGCCCCTGTAAGTTAGCGAACTTACATCACAAAAATCCTCTCGATGGAAAGAGTGCAGACAGCCCAATGTGTAGCTCTGCTCTAAGAAAACAACAACAGCAAATTGCAAGCCAGATAATTCTATGCTATGAAAGTAATGGTGATATTCTGTTAATAAACGAGAACTGATTTGTTTTATCTAATATTAATGGACGTAATAAAAATTTCACAGTCTACAATGAAATAAAACTCTGAAGGACTTGAGTCACTTGAATGCTCTATTCGTATTTTAACTTTTTACTTATATTCTTACTCCAAAAACAAAAAGGTAATACGTATTTGTTCATATGGATGGAAGAAAGCAGTGGGTTGTTACAAACGGAGTTCAGTCAAACTGGATTAATGTCACAAGTGGGGTACCTCAGGGCACAGTCCTAGGACCTTTGCATCAATGACATAGATGAAGGGATAATCAATAAATTACTTAAATTTGCAGATGATATTAAAGTCTTGGGTGTTGCTAGCTGTGAAGAGGGTGCTGCTGATTTACAGAAGGATTTAGATCACTTAGTGAGTTGGGCAAATAAATGGCAGATGGGTTTTAATTATAATAAATAGAAGATAATGCATGAGGTTATCATAATTTAAATTTTAAGTATAATATGGATGGGAATAACCTTAATAGTGTTAGGAAGGAAAGGTATCATGATGTAATAATCAATCAGTCTC
>NW_013666609.1:160902-172096 GCF_000517525.1 Limulus polyphemus | reverse complement strand
CAAGCAGTGAGCTGTTGCTAGTGGTAGGGCAAATAGGATTTTAGGTTGTATCCAAAGAAATGTTGAATACAAGTCTAAAGATGCTATACTTTCATTGTACAGGTCACTGGTTAAGTGTAACGAATTTGTTATTATATATTTATTTTAATATGAACGTTTGTTTAGATTAAGTTTATATTTAGAAACATGCATAGCTTATAGTGTTAAATATGTATTGCGAAACTCCTGTCTATTCTCCAAAGTTGTAGAAGATTCTCGAGAGTAAGAATCAACAACATATGTATGTACGTAAAGGCTTAAATGTAGCGTCAGTATTGTTACATAAAACTGAAAATTCGAGAAAGCCGCCACACGCATACAAGTATAACCAACGCGACGCACCAAAAGGTAGTATCTATTATTAGTTTGCTATAGTCAGTGTGCTACAAACTTCGGAAGCTATTTCTGTGATTGTTATAACGCTTGTCAATCGGAAAACTTCAGATATTTGGCCAGGAGCATTTACAAAGTTTGACCATGACAAATCATTTAACATTGAATTATTGGAATGGGTTCATAGGAGGGTTACTAGAATGGTGCCTTGGATGGCGAGGTTGGAATCTCTCAAATTCTTTTCTCTTTTAAAAAAGAAGAGTTAGAGGGGATCTGATTGATGTGTTTAAGATTGATAGTGTTGATGCATCATCTTTTTATAGTTAACCATGAGAATGGTAGGACTAGGGGCCACAAGTATAAATTTTGGCAAGGTAGGAGTCATCTTCAGTTAAGACAGTTTCATTTTTCTAACAGGTTGATTGGCCTTTGGAATGGGTTGCCTTCAGATGTTGTAGAGGCAGTAAATTTAAGTGGGTTTAAGAAAAAGCTTGTAAGTACATGATTTACTATTATTTTTGTTTAACCATTTTAATTTAGTTTAGAGGACTGAACAGCCGAAATGGACCAATAGGTCCCATGTTGTCCCAAAACGTTATGTTATATGATCCTGATTGTCAGAGCATTTTCATGTTACTCCTAGAAATGAAGTTATTGTTTATTTTTTATCTTTATATATATATATATTAGTTTCATAATTTATTAAACAGAAAATTATGTCCCGTGATTTGCATAAAGGAATAACGTATTATAACGTAAAATATATGTATATTGTACAGTAATTTCCAAGACTTTTTATGTAGCTGGGGTTTTTCTGATGTGCATTAAATCATGTTTTTATTTAATTCCATTCATTATTCAGTTTTTTATTAGACTAATAGTTGTAATTTATCAGCGGACTATTTTTTTTTTTGTAAAAATGTAATTATGATAATAATTTACGAGTCTTGCTGTTTTCTGAGTTTACCTTGAAACTGAATAATGCAACATATAATTAAATGTCAAGTTAAAACTTCAGTATCATTTTTAGTAACTAAAAAGCATAAAATTACATAGTTCAAATGCAGCAAAACACGAGACAACAATCTCGTTTAATGTCCATGACCTGGAAAGAAAACAATAACCTATATAGATATATTATGTTTCTTTCTGCTACGTTGGAGTACCAGCCTATTCAGTTAGATATTGCATAATGCTCTCAAGCTTCACCCTTCGTGCAAGTACAATAAACTTCTGGTCCCTAGCTAGAATGTGGTGAAAGAAGATTACCAAATCGTTCTATAGGCCAGTGGTGTCCAATTGGCTTCCGTCCGATCCCATCCAGTCTTTCAGGCTTAGTTTGTTTAATCGTTGTTGTCTATTACTGTAATACCCGGCCAGGCATGTCCAGGTGGTTAGGGCGTTCGACTCGCAATCTGTGGGTTGCGGGTTCGAATCCCCGTTCCACCAAAATGCTCGCCCTTTCAGCCGTGGGGACGTTATAATGTGACAGTCAATCCCACTATTCGTTGGTAAAAAAGTAGCTCAAGAGTTGGCGGTGAGTGGTGATGACTAGCTGCCTTTCCTCTAGTCTTACACTGCTTTCTGCAGGGTATTTCTAACTTTACAGTTGTTTGTATTATCATTTTTTTTTCTTATTAACATAATGATTGGGAATTTGGAGAAAGTCAGGCAACGAATACACAGTTTTCGGTATTTAATAAGTGGGTTTATTTTTGTCACAATTACGTTTAAGATGTACTTCCTGCACTTTGTGTGGAAGCTGACAACACTGAAGATAAAGAGCCTAATATCATCTACCTTACAAAACAAACCTATTGATAACAAGTAAGTGTTGAGACAGTGGGTAAATAGTGGTACATCATCTTTTTTCTTTGTCAATTTTTTTTTTCATAAACATGCTAAATGATTTTTAGTAACATGTTCGAATACTATTTAATAATAGACTAGCGGAAAAGAGGAAGTGTGTATTGAGAATTTCCTCTGGGTTAAAAAAAATCAACTCTAAAAATAACGTGATAAGGACTTTAGCTTCTTTCTTCAAACCTAATTTTCTAAAATGAATAGTTTAATAGCTGTTATATGTACATGTGTGTGTATAAGATACTAATGGTACTTACCTACCTTCACAGCTAGTAGATCAATTGTGGCCTCGTTGTTAGCGTGCCTAGGCTATTATGGTTTATGGTTCGCGACCCGTTGGCGCAAAAACACACTTTAGGGTAGTGAGTGTGACGGTCAATTCCCATTATTTGGACTGATAAGAGTTGGCTAAGGATGCTGTTGACTAGGTGTATAACTTCAAAATTAGGAACAACTGTGTGAAGATAGTTTTTTGTTTAGCTTTTCCCAAAAATTCTGCAACAAACAACTTAAGCTTTATGGCTGGTTGCATTTGAACTCCTTAAGAACATTAAACTGTTCATGCAGTGGTATTTTCAGGCTATAGTAATTTCCCCCAGAGTAGTCACTTAGGGCACGCTAAATGTAGGTTCGAATGATCCCTAGAAAGAAACAAAGTTAAGATGTGTTTATTCAATACCCAAATTGAATTGAAAGAAAATACTGAAATTTCAAAACAAAACATTAAATATTAACAAAGGAAGTAGAGAGAAGAGAGCGTTGTCCTATATCACAGTGTGTTTATATGATTCTGTCTTCTGGTTGTTCAGTGGTAAGCTTAAGGGCTTATAACACTAAACAGCACAGAACAGATGTCCATTTCATGCAAATTTGTGCTTAGCGATAAAAAGCAAAGGTTTATATAACGATGTATTATCTAAGTGTTTTGAATGTTTAACTTTCTTAACAACAATTACAGGAATAATACTTTAGTAAAATTGGTGCAGTATTTTAATGTGAATTTTAATCCGAATGTGAAAATTTCAATGAATATTTAGAAGAACACAAGAATATGTATTTCATTAACAACTTTATTGTCCAGTATTTCGAGATCACCTTACTGATGACGATTGATTTACGTCTTCTTTCAACTGTTGAAGGTAAGTACTTGACTCTGCGTGTCAGAAGGTCCAGGTTTATACCGTGATACTCCTGAATATGCTCCACACTTTCAGTTGTGAGTGATTTAGAAGAGAGATATTTAATCCAATTTATATTCGATTAAATATCCTTGGGATGGTGGGTGCTATTGACTGACTCTGTTGTCTCTGTTTAATAGTTCAAAATTACTGACGGCTACACCTTAAGTCTATAGGGATCTCTGACTTAGGTCACGTTACTTAGAAAGTCCCACTTAGGTTCAAAATATCAATACTTATTTTAGTCTAAACTTTTCAATATATGTATATACATATAGTTTATTTATCTTGTCAGTAATGAGTTACAGTAGCGGCACCATTTGTGAAACAGACAAATTAACAAAACACTTTTACTTACTTCTTCCAGCCATTAATTCTGTTAATCACTGGGCGTGTGTGTTCACAAATAGCCACTTGACACCAAACATCATAGAACGTTACATCTCCACTTTCTGGATATCCAGTAAAGTTGTTTCAAATTGAACAAAATATTATAATTGAGTGGAACATTCTTATTAATAAGTTCGTTTCATTAAAGTTGTTTAAGGAAACCATGCTTTACTTGTTAAACAGTATAACTTCATGGCCTTATAATTGTTGTATGTATATATATAGATGCAACGTGTTTTTCAAGTTTACGGATTAATTGTTTCATTTATAATTTTTCTCTGTTCTTTTATCCTGCAATCACTTGGAGCATTTTAATTACCCTAATAATAAGAACCAAGCAGTTAAAGTGCCTGTACTGTGAATTCGAAGATACAAGATTCGCGACTCATTACTGCTCCACGCTTTTGGACAGTGGATGTATTATAAGAATGACGGTCAAATTTCATTTTCCAATTAGACAAAAGTAGCCCAAGAATTGAGGCTGGGCGAGGTTGATTAGCTTCTTTTCTCTAATCTATCAGTTCATAATTAGGGATAGATATGCAATGATAGCTCTCGTATAGCTTTATGCGAAATAATGAAACAAACAGACATTACTAGCATAGCTTCATAACGTGTTTTCCTCGTGTCTGTGTGTTTCAAGATTAATCTAAAAAAAGAAATGAAAATTCAACACCTTTTGAGTTCGTGGCAAGAATGGAGTAAGGATGTTGAAATATATTTTAGTTAGATCACGTTGTTCATTTGTATCTGAAGCTGAGTTACTCTGATATTTCAACAAATGTATTCAGATGGTCACACGACTCGACTGGAGTGTTATACCTATCTGGAATTCCTACTGTATTATACACCAGGGTAGGTAACATTTGTATAAAACATGTATAGAACAGCTGCACAAATTATTTTCAGATCTCTGCTAAGCATTATTTGCTTATTTTCAGCAAATCAAAAGGTTCCAACTTTGACCTGTGATGCTACTGATTACCTTTTGTACATTCAGCTGTGATTATTGGTGCTATTAGACTCGTGGAACCCCTGGATCAAAATTAGATTGGAACCCTTAACTATTATTAATTAATATGGGGGCTCCGGAAACTTGGGTAAAGAGAACTTGTGGGCCCGTGGACTTGATCCAACCTGTTAGATTGGTAGTTGCGCCCATGGCTGTGACAGTTAATCGCACTCAAACAGCCCGACAGAATCCTTGTGCTTCTGACTGGTTACCCTACTGGTCAATAAGTCATAATTGTAATTTGTTATATCTGAATCTTTGATGTCTCTGGCCTACTTGTTTAACCTATGTACACATAAGGTATCATTTAGGTTGTAAATTCCAAGTCCTTTGCCAGTTTCAGTTACAAGCTTTCAGTAAAAATTGTTTGTTCTGTACACAGAAGAATTAACAGAAGCCTTTATTTATTTCAATGTTTTATAATGTAGTGTTAATATGTTTCGATGATTCAGATCATGTTTATTTTGTTTTCCTACTATTGTGGAGAGATTTTAGTGGATTAAGTAAATGTAGTTTTTACAATAAAAGTCCATGTAACTTTGTAATCAGTTACTCATCATAAAGTGCGCTAAGACTAACTTCTATTAAACTTGTATAATGTTTCTTATTTTAATCTTTATAAATATTAATGTAAAACTATAAATGTTTAACAATTTGTAACGAACCACACTAAGAAGTAATGCTAGAAAGTTGAAGGGAAATATTTTAGAATTATGAATTATTATTTTTTATATGTATGTGTTCTTAACGTGTTGTAAAATAATGAAAATCCAAGCGAGTTTTGATCTCCATCTGAAGATAGTTGAAATGGAAATTCTGAAAGCTCAAGAAAGTGCTCAATAAATATTGATGGTGGTTTAAAAACCCGATTGTCTCTATAACTGCTTTGAGTTTTGATTACTGGCTGTTGTCTCCAAATGAGTGATTATGATATATCTGATATATTCGTAAATCCATTAGTTTTATTTGTTTCTGATTAGAATCTATTGCTGATGATCTCTCAAAATCAACAATCTTTGGCTCGTGACAAATCAGATGGTAGTGAACAGTCAAGTAAAAGGTCAGAAATATCTGTTAGGAATGCTTAAAGTCAATTATCTGCACTACTTTTGACTATGATACATGAATATATACGTATGCATGCGTGTGGAACATTATTATAGGATTTCTTTTTAAATCATCCAAGTTATTTTGTATCTCATATTAGTAACATATGATTTTGGATCCAAATGCTCGGTGACAAATATACTTTTTCAAGTTTTAAAACATAACTTCTGTAAAATATAATGCAAAACAACAATCAATATAAACAATATAAATTAAGACTTTATGATAAAATACAACAGTGTTATATGTGTACATATTATTACTTTATATCAGTGGTGTATTTTCCGTGTTTTAATCAATATAAAAATATTTGAATCTCATCCATTACTAGACAAATATATAATTACTGCAGTTTTGAAAAAGCAGTGACACAAGATGTTATTTATACGAGATATAGCCATCGTTGACCTCAGTGACTGGCGAGTACTGATTTTATGTGTCGTCTATTGTGATTGGTGCGGCGAAGATAGTTCAGCCTATCAGCATGCGTTAAACACCTTGGAAGTATATCGCTTATGATTGTGGTGCAAAGTATTGTGATAAATGCCAGATGGCGCTAATTTAGTATTATTTATCATGCTAAATGCTAATATATTTTTAGTTCCGCATTTTTCATGATGATTTTGGTATATTTTGTATATGTTTTGATTATTGTTATATAAGTGTATATATATATATATATACAATATATGTAAGTGCGATACACCAAAACCACCAGCTAGGATACACCACTGCTTTATATAATCATAATTCAAGTATGCGTGAAACTTGGTCATGTATATAACGGTTTTCGAAAGCTACTTTTCAATTTTACGCATTTGTTATTCTCTTGGAATTCGACGCACTAACGATTTTTCTGAATTATCAAATTTTGTGTTTAAAATATTTTGTTCTTTTGTGTTCCACCTATACAGATGATATCCGATAACGGTTTACTAGTATATCGAACAGGATAAAATTTGGAAATCTACCAGCAAGAGAAAAGGTAAGTTATATTGATTATTTTATCAAGAAAACTTTATCCATTAAAACCGCAACAAAGAATCTGTTGTTATGTCCACCAGAGTCTGAAATGTTGGAAGTTAACTCATGTAATTTTTCGGTTTTAGATACCACGAAACGTTAAAAAACCAGCATCAGGAAATGTTCTACAGGTATTGTTACAAAATAATCATAGGCTTCATAAAGGACGAAAATAATCACACGGAAATAGTTGGACAATCACAGATGGAACAAGAACAACTTTTGTTTAAAGATTATCGCCCTTCTACAGTCTTGTTGAAGCATTTATCAGACCCAGACATTATATGTATTTTGCATTAGCTACTTTACAACAATAACATAAATTAAAACTCTCTACGGTATTTCTGAATTCACTTCTTGCTAAATATTCTCGAACAAATAGAAAACTCAGAAGGTGAAAAGAACGAACTGAAAATCAACCTTTTATTGTGAGAAATATAATGCAATAGCTTCGTTCAAATGTTTACAACTTTCCACAGAAGATGAGCCAGTTGTTGACCAACCTAACAGTTATCAAGTAGACATTCCAGTGAAACAGAATCCACTAATTAGTAGCTCGACCAGCAAATCTATGACATATCGTGACATATTCCAAAAGAAGCTGATGTATCTAGGTCTTAGAAATAAATTGCAATAAAAAAACCACGAACAGACTGCTTTCAACTTAGACAAATGTGTATATATATATCACTCTTTTATAGATAGTTTGGGGGGATTTTTCATATTAGATATTCGGTGAAATGGGCGTCAACTGCCTAATAGAAAAACAATAGTAAATATATATATATATATATATATATTGGGGACTATACACTCTAATTCAAGTGTAGAGGACGACAAGAGGTAAGTTTCCAATTCCATCCAATCATGATAGGTATTTGGATAATTCTGAAACTGGGGTGCTCGAGGATTCAGCAATCTTCCTTCACTTCGCTTCCAGCTATAGTTAATAACTGAGCGATATATATGTATACACACAAATATATACATACATTTAGATACATTCCTACATACGCACTTCATGTACACCTAAACACACACATGAATATGTACATTTTAAGAAGGGTAAAATTATCACTTGTTTTCCCGAAGTAATGGTTACTACTCGTGTTGACAGAAAAGAAGGAGGCAGTGAAGAAAGGGAGGCCCAGCAGTTGAAAAGTTAACAGAAACCCAACAAACGGCCCATATTAAACTTACAGTCCTTGAGCGAAGCGGAAATCTATAAATAATATGCATGAAATGAGATCAACAATACCAATATCCGAGAATTAAATGTGACGGAGGTACCCACTTTCACTGGTCAGGCGCCAAAAATTCTATATGGTCAGAACCCAAGATATTACGTAAAGGCTCATAAATAGAGATTAAGTGACATTGTTATACTTAATTTTCAAAATATGAAAGGCTGTAGTAAGCTAAAAAGTTGCCCATACTAACTCTCCCTGTGCACTTGCTCTCGTGAATCTTATTTCTTTGATAAGGTCTGGAAGAACTCGTCTAAGGGCCCTTGGATGTAAGAACCGAATGTGAAGTAAAGAGAAACAGTCTGTAAGCATCCACATCCTGACATAAACATATCGATAGAGGATTCAATGGGCCAATCCCATCAGGAAAGAAAGGAAGAGGACCATGAAAAAAAGAGGGGTCCTAGGATAGGGACAGACGAAGATGTGGACCCCTAAAGGGAGAGATCCATGATAAGGCACACCAAACAGCCCAATAGGACACAGAAGCCAAGTGTGAATGGTCCAATGGGCGAGAGAAACAGAGAGAGAGAAGTACGGTTTACCTGCTGAGCCATCAAAGTCCGAGGAAGAAAAGATCAATCTAGGGAGAGGAAAATATAAATGCAGCGGAAGAGGCTGCAAGACACATCTAAAGGAACAACAGTAGTCGAAGGAGAGAAGTAGAGAAAATAAGTCAGGACAGAAAGATGGTACACATCAGTAGGTTTAAACTGAGGAATTATCTACCGTTGCTGGTTGCTAGTTGATTCACTGAACGGGTTTCTATAGGATGTCTAGCATATTGATAACACAGGCCTGCAATGATAAAAATTGAGATTTGTACATTGTCTACAATAACGCATACGTTGAATCCGAAAATGATATCCATTTTTCTCCATCTCGTACAGATTTTTCACAAAATGCCATAACGCAGTACATAAAAGAAAGGCCACAACACGTGGTCTTGAGACTAAAAGACGTAGATTTCACACAAACAATCAGGATGAATGAGGATTCATATTCGTTTCACATCAATGTTCTTCTCTTTTTTTTTCAGTTCGTTTGTATTTTTGTTAACAAACATAATAATAAAAAATGTTCATTGTGGTAAACGAAATAATAATTTGATCTAAGTAAGAGTTTTTTCTTCTTCCCGACTTGTAGAAAATCCTTACGTGATAGAAAAAAATTAATATTATTTTTGAAATCTGCGTAGTTGAATTATGGAAAATCCGTTATTAAATCCAAAACAACTTTTAAGAAGTTTAAGTCCACAGGCCTGTGTAACATATGAAGCCAAAAACTCAGAAACTCGGGGTTCTCTTGTCATTCTGGGAAGTCCTTATGGATTTTAGTACAGAATATAATCTTAAGCAAAGTTTGATCAGATTTATGGTGTGAACACCTTTTCCAAGTTGACGAAGCTGGTTGTTATGCCCCAGTGGGCCTGATGAGCAAACATAGTGTGATTGGAATACTATTATTGTACAGTCTTCTAATTCTGGAAAATTCCTAAAGAACTAAATAAAGAATGCTTTGTTAAGAAATATAATAAGCCTAATAATAATAATATCATAAGAGAAATATAATTAATTATAATCATGATTTGCCAGCTTCTAAAAAATGTTCACACCATAATAATTATTATAGTAACAAATGACTTCTATAAAGTGTTATGACCACTACTACATTTGTTGTTTCCAGCCAGCCTGATGAATATAGCGAACATAGTGTGATTAGAATACCATTATAAAACACTCCTTTAATTCCTGCTAATACCTAAGGGACTAGATAAAGCATGTAATGTTAAACATATAATAAGCCTACTACTAATGTCTAAGGATAAGTGTAATTAACTAAATTAGATTTGTTCAGGTGATCATATGATGCGGTTGTTGCTCAGTAACCACTGCAGTTAGACTACCTGAAAGTTTTTGTTCTATTATTCAACATTTTAATATCATGAGCCCACATAATTAATTTGAGTATAGAGAATGTTTATTATTATTCATATTTTTATCTTGAATGACCACGTGTCTAATTTTGGAAGAAATTACGTTTTGATATTATACAACATTTTGAAGGGACCATTCGCCTAATTTTTGTTCAATAAAAATATCATTTCTCTGCAAAAAATGTGTGTCACTTTTTATTTCTAACTGAGCCCACTGCACATCTTTATATTTAAAAACCTTGTAAAACCTATTGATATTGTGACCTTTTTGGTTTCAAATAGGCATTAGAATATCACACTGATGACATCATAAATGCTTCTGTTAAAAATGAGTTTCTTTAATAGCAAAAGGCATTTAGAAAACGGTTGTTTAGATAAGCCATTAACTATTTCTGAATAAAAAATCAAATTCAACTCGTACCTTAATAACTCAACATCAGAACTCGCAGTGTACAAACAATGATGAAACCTTAAGCTCTTTACTGACTGATACAAACTCTCTTTAGCTACGTATTCATTATACGTCTATTCTTAAAAACAATTCACCTAACAAACTGTGGTTAGATGTGTCAAGATTTTATACTGTTGGTCTTAAAGAATCACCAGGTGGTTGTGCATGACAATAAAAGCACAAACAACAGGAAGACAAAGCACTTCAAACCTGCTTTACCACATGCAAACGGAATGTAATGTTTCAATTTCAAATGACAAATTTCTTATAGTGAAGAAAACTGAGGATGGGGTACAAGCGAAGTTTTGTGAGGATCTTGCGATTACTAATCTGAAACCAGCTCTAAATCACCACAGTTCAGTATACCTTCACCTCAAATTATGTTTTGTTTTCTTAAATTTAAACTATTTATTTGGCCTACAGTTAATCATTTTAAGTATATATATCTTATACGACTATTAAAAGTGTGAAAACCTTGTACTATTTAGATTCTTTGTGCACAGACAGATGTGGTGTTCTAACAAATGTTTTATCAAAGACGTGAGAGATGTTATTCATTATTTAACTTTTTGGTGTTTGTAATTAAAATTTGTATAACATGATGTATACAATAGA
>NW_013666609.1:140020-160051 GCF_000517525.1 Limulus polyphemus | reverse complement strand
GGGGATTCGAACCCGTGACCCTCAGATTGTGAGTCGAGTGCCCTAACCACCTGGCCATGCTGGGCCCCGTGATATGGATCCCGAATAACGCGTTATAGTGAGGCTCCACTGTATATTTTAAATTAGAAAAAAAATTATATTATAACATTAAAAAAATATTTGAAATGAAGAAAGATCCTGTTGGAAAGTGATTTCAAAGTATTGGATACTATGTATTGACTATGTATAGTACGACATTAAAAGTCCATAAACATTCAGTTTATCCTTTAATACCAACAAATAATGGCATTTGGTCAAGTTTTCTGATTAAATTCCTTCACGAATACAGGAGTAATAAAGTCAGTTTAACGTAGTTCTGAGTTTCCGCAATCGGTGCTGAGTTTGAAATTTCATCATGATACGTATGCAGTCATTTTTAGGTTAAGTCATTGTACACTAATATACCTATGAAATAATTTATTGACCATTTGTTAATTCTAGTTCTTATAAAATTTGTTTAAACAAGTTGTTTTTTTTAATTATGTATTTTGCTGTTAGTTCAAATTTACAAAGCCAATGTGAGATCTCAACTTGCACCTATTTGCGAGTTAGGAGGCTGGTACTGTATGGCTGCTTTTAAACCACTATATTACAGCATTATGTAGAAGACACTTCAGATAAAAGAACTTGTAGATAAGTTTTGCATTAGTTGAATAGTAAATATCCTAGTATTATTTCATAGTTGAACATGATTCAATACTGCCATTTATATATATAATGTTTTTACATGAAGAAATAGTACAGACTTAGAAAACTTTTAAATATGAGTTATATTGGCAGTGTAGCCCATTTGAGGATTGAAATAAAACTGTTAGTGTTTGCACTGTATAGTCTACAGTTCAAGAGAAACCAGCAGCTGTGGTTTTATCTTACACAGGATAATATTCTACGTCTATATAGTAAAGGTTACCTACTCCATTAAAATTTAAACTGAAAAATATCCCAAGAGAAAATTATATTTGTGGTCGGTGTTCCCTCTAAGCTGCGTGACCGTACAACAATCAATCAAGTGCCGCGCACATCCTCATTAATGGTGAGTTGTCTCAACACGTTGACGACATTTATGACCCTGGCAGTTGATAGGCCTAAAGTTCAAATAACCAACTGATAGCACTGCAAGGCGGCTTTTATAATCCAATAGGGTCGATGGTCTAACCCCCCCCCTTAAAAAAAAACTGGTAGTGAACATCCGCACACTTCCTTGATACAGGTGCACATGAAAAAATTCATTCTGTAAGTGGATTGAAAAAATTAGAGGGAACATTGTTTGTGGTATATTTTATTAATACTTAACATACTTCCAAACATCTATTTTATGTATCTTCGATGTTATAATGTAATAAATTTGGGTTACAAAACTGTCACCGCTTTCAATTCTGTAAAAGCAAGCATCATCTGTAAATTTTTAGAATATTTTTTATTCCTTCCTTCACAAACTGCTAGAGTAGAATCTTTTACATTTTCATGTAGTTTATACAAATCATGATTACAAACACACACACACATGTAGAGAGAAACAGCCAATTATACATACACACACACACTTATATATATATATTATGAGTTTTATATATATGTATGTATATGTGTGTGTGTATATATTTAATATACATATATATATATATATATATATATAGCAAGTTAAATATATACACACACACTTGACCGCTTACCATTCTGCTAATTCATTCAACACCAAATCAGTTTATCTATTTATACACTAGATTGCTAAGTAAGTCTATTTTTTCCCTATTGGCTACGTGGATGTGGCATGGTTGTTCATCAGGAAACGGTGTGTTTTTGAAGGCAGCTGAGGAGTTTCTGAGCCAAATGACAAGGTCTGATTGGGATTACCAGCAGAAGAACTTGCTACAGCTACTGATGCTGTTCTTACAAATGGTGTTGCTGTATTTGGAGGGCTGTTAATGCTGGTTTGAGAATGTCTGCGATGTGTAGGTGGAGGCTGTAAGGGCAACTCTGGAGTAGCAATACGACGTGGTAAAATAACATAAGGATAGCTGGAGAAGTTGAAACCAGGTCCAGATAAAGATCTAACATGAAGCAGAAGAGGAGAACTGGAATTCATGCGAGGTAGTGTGGACCCACAAGTCTGGTCCCGCCTAGAAGGTAAAGGAGAAAAGCTGATTTCTTTCTTATTTTCCAGGAGGTGGAACCAATGGGTTTGTCACTGGTGGAGGTGCAGGTGTTGGCGTGAAAATGTCTGTCATGCTGACAGCTGCTAAAACTGTTGTTGGAGGAACAGTGGAAGTTGGACTAGTTGTTGCACTAATGCTTCCAGGAAGAGCTGTCGCTTCTGAGGAAAAAAATAAAAGAAAGTATGATGAACTTCTAAATAAAACGATTTTACCAATTCGGGAAAGCAATATCCTAAATTCATGTAATGTGAGAGAAAAAAATAACTGTAGACCTTAACAAACACTTACGAATTGTATTTTGAGAAAAAAAAGAAAGCATAATATAATGATAGTTTACTGAATATAGCTTCTCACATTAATTAATGCAGATACAGTAAAGTACCCATGAATCTGAAATTGAAATAAGGCAACAGTATGTATTGTAAAAATGTAGATTGAAAAATCTTGATACTATAGGTTCAATAACTTGATTTTTTTCAGTGCTACTCGGTGTTTTTGAGAAGACTACATAATCGGAAAGACAAAACTTTCATTTTGGCTTGTCAAAATATTATTTCTAAAGGTGTGGGAGATAAGTTAGCGAATTGGATAGAAGAGTGGTTGGATGGAAGAAAGCAGAGGGTTGTTACAAATGCAGTTCAATCAAACTGGATTAATGTTACAAGTAGAGTTCCTCAGGGCATAGTCTTAGGACCTTTGCTCTTTTTGATTTACATCAATGACATAGATGAAGGAATGGTCAATAAATTACTTAAATTTGCAGATGATATTAAGGTCTTGGGTGAAGAGGATGCTGCTGATTTACAAAAGGAGTTAGATCATTTAGTGAGTTGGGCAAATAAATGGCAAATGGATTTTAATTACAATAAGTGCAAGATAATGCATATGGGTTATCATAATTTGAATTATGAATATAATTTGGATGGGAATAATTTTAACAGTGTCATGAAAGAAAGGGATCTTGGTGTAATAGTTGATCAGTATCTTAAGCTATCCAAACAGTGTGCTGTTGCTAGTCTAGGGAAAATAGGATTTTAGGTTGTATTTACAGAAATTTGAATACAAGTCTAAAGAGGTTATACTTTCATTGTATAAGTCACTGGTTAGACCACATTTGGAGTTTTGTGTTCAGTCTTAGGCTCCTTACCTTAGGAAGAACATTGCATTATTGGAAAGGGTACAGAGGAGGGTTATTATAATGTGGTTGAAGTGTTTAAGATTATAAAGGGAATTGACAGTGTTGATGCATCATCTTTTTTCATACTTAACAGTGAGAATAGTCAGACTAGGGGACAAAAATATACATTTTGGCAGGGTGGGAGGCATCTTTAGCTAAACCAATTATATTTTTCTAACAGGGTGGTTAGCCTTTCGAATGGGTTGCCTTCGGATGTTGTGGAGGTAGTAAATGTAAGTTAATTTAAGAGAAAGCTTGATAAGTACATGAATGATAAAGGCTGACTTTAAGTTTATTTTTGTTTTATTTATTTATAGTTTTAGATTAGCTTAGAGGATGGGACAGCCGAGATGGATCAATATGTCTCATGTAGTTCCAGTACTGTAAGTTATGTTAAATATACTGTCATTCCCCCTTTTTTGAAGCACTAGTTTCCATTCTCTGTGAGAAGAAAGTGTTATTTTTAGTGTGGAAGAAAATATATGAAAGTAAAAATATTTCTATTACGAGTTATAATTATATTTTACAAACCTGAAAATGAAAGTTGTGGGGAAGAAATTTGTTCTTGTAGTTTAAATCAAAAGCTGCACAATGGGCTGCAGTACTGCAGCCATCACAGAGATTAAACTCTAAAGTTTTAGCATAATAAGCCCTCAAGCAAACTACTCAGCCATCTGGAAGAGGGGGAGACATACCTGTTCATGTGTCATCACAAGTATCAGAAACGTTTTTGAGAAATTTACTGACAAAACAACTTGATTAAAAACATAATGTGCAGCCATCCATACATGTATATATGTATTTTCGGAAATAATTATGGAAGTGATGAAGAAAAATAATATAAAAGACACATAATACGAGAATGTAGCGCCTTTATAATTAGCTACACCAGACTCTAGTCCTGTGTTGATAATTTACACTGTAAGGTTGTCATTCAACCAATCAGAAAATTCCACATCAGCAAAAAACCTATAAAAGTACAAGCACTCTTGGTTCCAAGGTTTAATATACTGTATGACATGATAAAAGAATCAAAATTTTTAGGTAATGAAGGACATTCCATGCCAAAACTTGAATGCAAGACTTCACATTCCAGTAGGAATTATTTATAAGATTGAAGAAGTAAGTGAAACTAGCACTGTTAATAACAGAATTGGCTGATGTAAAAAAGCCAAAACTCTATAAATGATGTTAAATATTTTGGGGTATGTTCTTTACAAAATATATGATGGTCAGTTACAGATGCATAGATACTAAAAATTGCTGCTGAGAAAAAGAAACCAAATAAAAGGTGGAAATGAAAACCATACCACAAACAAACATCATATGCTTTGCTGGAGACAAGCTATTTACATGTGTATCTAGTTTGAATTGTCTAGCAACAATCCATGACTGTTCAACAGTACAGTGAAGGGGAGAACAAATACAAGTTTTGGACTGCATTTCAGCCAATGGTGTTGTTGAACCACATAAAACTGATGGCACCCTGACTGCTAACAAGTACAGGTAAGTTATCATCCATCATGACAATCCTTTATGAATATGACTCACTGGACAATAATTCATTTTTAGCAAAATAATGATTCCAACCATTGGCTGAATTCTTGGAAGTAATATAGGACACTTGGAACAATATTCCACAATCATACATTGAAAAGCTGTGTGGCAGCCTCAAAATAATGGGTAATGCTCTGGCTAAAGCAAGTGACTTGCATAAAAAATAATAATGCAATGTACAACTTATTTACATAATATATTATTTTCTGTTATTCCTTATTATTAATAAAATCGCCACCTGGTTACCATCACTTATTGTTTGTGACTCATGTATGTGCATCACTTGTGTGTTTTTATATTTTTCTTTATGGGTGTACTAGATTTGTTTATGGAAATGTAAGTTTAAGAGTAAAGAACCAGTTTTATGCATAAATGAAGACCTCAGGAATTGAATATCATAAAATTGTCAGATTTGATGAATAAAAATTGAAATAAACATTTCGAATGTTCTTTGTAATAAACATTAATGAATGGACTTCATGTAATTTTAACAAACGAAAAATATGAAAGAAATTAAGGAAACTGATATTTAATAAAATAAAAACCTGGTCAAAAACAATTTTTTAACCAACAAGAAACCTGTTACCAGCTAAGTGTAATACAAAAACTTATGCTTTAGCCGAGTGTTACCACGACTTACACGGAAGCCTGTACTGCACAGTATGATCCGTTCAGTAATTTCATATGGGTTAAAACATACTTTCAAAGAAGGTAAACTTACCTTGTTAAACAATGATGTTTAAAATATCTTACATTAGCATAATTTGGCAAAATAAATGTGTGGCCATCCATTACGTATCAATATAAAGACAAAAAGGAGAAAAATAAATATGCAACAAAACAATTATATGTATAGATTTAAGGCAAATTAAATTGTGTGTGTATGTGTTGTTAAAATTAAAAAAAAAAACTTTTTTCTACTCCAAAATTTTTAAGTCATAATTTTCATGTAATGTTGTAACATCAAACTGATTTTTTAAAACGCCAATTTCGGAGTAGTGTTTAAGTCATTTTATGCTAATTAAAAAGTTACATTTTATATTTTAAAGAAAATTCATGTGTAATAAGCACATCTGAACATGTATTGTTTTCACTTGAGTTTTGAATAGGTTTGTTGTGTAATTGTCTAAGATTTTGTGTACAAATTCATTGTTTTGTTGAGTTCGGAGAATTTTTTTAACAAGTGCATAAAAAGGAATGGCTCATTAAAAACTTTTGAAGATGAGATAAGTATTCACTGTATCAGTTGCCATAAATGGTTTTTAGTTTTAAAAGAACTTTAAAAAAGAGTATGTCTTAGTGGTCAAATATTCAATCTTGTGTGGCTAGAAGTTATAATGAAAAAAGAACACTAAAAACATATTTTCAAAAATAAAAGTGGATTATGCATTATACCTTATTGCTCTTTTGTTGTACAATCGGGATACGTTATGTGTTATGCCACGCTACACTCTAAGAACTTATAGTTTACATAATAATAAAAGTCGTGCGTTGGGCCGAGTTTTCATAAGGTACTGGGAGAAGAGGGCTGCCACAAAACATTCTTATTAAAGTCAGTGTGCCTTTGGCAAGAAAAGGCTGATAACGACTGATCTAGATACTTCACGTGAAATGATGGATTCATTGGCACGTAGCCGAATCATAGATGTCATATAGGACGTCTCTCTCTGTACTTGGCATCCAGATATTCGATGCTGAATCTATACAGTGAGTAAAACTTGGAAAGAACTACGCAGATGCTCTGGTAACCAATATGGGTCTGAGAACAAGTAGTTCGTTGTGGTGATAATTATGTTTAATAAAAACAATAACGCCAGCCACTAGTTCAATATCTTTTAACTTTGGTCAAGGGTCATTTGGATGTGTTCAATAATACAAATGAACCATTTAACAAATTACACGATTAAAGATTTGTTAAGATCAGGCAGAATATTGTTTAAATGAATAAAATTTAAATTGATGAAATCTAAATTATAACATTCATTATTAATTATTTGACACGAGTGGTTTTTGATACTTATTGTTCATTCTAGTTTTAATTAGATTTGATGACAACATGCTAGTACTGAATGCCTCCAATACTGTAACTTTCATTGCCATAAGGCACCTTACTGAAAATATTATGGTGTAGACCAGATTGTCATTCTGGTTGCTTCTTCTTTTAGCATCCTCATGAAAAATAAAGAGCTCCAAAGGCAATCCACTTGGAGGCTGAGTTCTCTACTTTCAAGTACCAGATGGCTGTTTTCCTGAAAATCAGTAGCAAAGCTGTACAATGTACTATTGATTGACTAGTGTCTTGAAAGGCTCGTGATGAACAAAACTTCGTTCACCATCTATAGCCTATCTTGGCATATAATGCAGAGATCTATAATAAGATTAAAATGTACAACTTCAATAATCATTTTTAATCACTACATAATTATTATTTCAATCTTAATGTTGCTTCAGATAACTTTTATGTTAACTGTTTTTATTTCCAAATTTGTCATTCATTGGCACAATGCAAAGCGTGACCAGAGCAGTGGCAAATACTTTAAATCACTTGAATACCTGTTTTAAGAGTTCCATGTCCAGCAGCATGCAACATAGTCTGAGGTGTATATCAACATTAATGTGCCATCTCTGGAAACTCCTGAAAGTGTCTACCTTATCCATTTTGCTGTGAAGTTGGGGAAGCAGGAAGACACAAAAAGATTCCAAAGTTCTGTAAACCATCAAAGCATAATATATTTGTCCTTGTTTGGCAAAAGGAAGTTACCATTCAAATAGAGGCAGTATCATAATAAAAGTCTTGAATATGAAGTGACTGTGTAAATGGCCACCTTCTAAATAAGCCTACTCAAAAATGATAAATGTTGTGGTATTCTCAGAATAAACTGATTTCCACAAAGAGTATTAATCAGGCCTGCTTTATAATGGGAGGATCAGCAGGATAAATGATGTTAGGATGTGAATTTAATTAAACTGGCTGAGTTTTAAGCTAAGAAAGAAAGAGACTGGACATTATATGTAACACAAAATGAGAACAATCTTTATTTATTAAAATACATAAAACATACAGTGAGTATTTGTGTTGGACACTGTATAGTCACCTTTTATTGGAGTTGTGAAATGATCAACATATTTTATTTCCTCAAGATGCCTTTCATAAACCAGCTCACTTGAGATTCTGTTAGATATACACGACTTTTTTATTTAAATTTAATACGAGAGTTATGTTTTAGATAATAATAAAGTATAATGTTAAATTTAATATTTTTAGAAGTGATAATTTATCGCAGGTTTGTTTACTTAACTATATAGAAATAATAGGTTGTGTAGTTCATTAGTCAGTGATTGTTATATTGTTTCATCATGTTACTAAAACTTTCTCAGCGTTTCTCTTTGTTTCATTGAGTATTGTTATATCAAAATGTCTCGTATTCTGCAGAACGTTACAGGCCTCAGTCGAGCAATATATGTATAGGCAACCAAGTTAGTACAAGTAACTTAGAGAAAATGAAAGTAAAAGTAAAAAAAAGTGAAGTTAAATTGCATGTGAGTTTAGCAGTAATGGGTGATTCCTCAAGAGAGTTTCAAAGTTTGTATTATAATAACATAGATAAGAATAATTTGTCTTGTTATGAACCCGCCTATGTGGACTTCGACAATTATCTAAAAGTCTAAATACAACTGTGGTAACCAATAGTGTAATGAAGTTTTGTATATACGTTTAACTTGTTTTGAATATATTGTTTTAAAACAAGTGGATTGTGTGCTGTTCGTTTACTATTGAAATTTATCGCCAACAAGTCACAAACACCTACTGTAACGAATCCTACACCCATCCATACATATAAACTCTGACTGTGGCGAGTTAGCCAGAATTATACAGTAGTAAACAGTGGTAAAAGAAGACGTGAATGACAACAGAAGTAGGCCTATATATGCATAGCTTTAGTGGTGGCAAAAGCATTGTAGATATTACAATCACGCTATACAACTATGTCGATTAACTTTGATAAGTTGACAGAGAGAGATGAGCAACTTGGGCTCAAAATAACAACCTATGACAGTTTGTTTAACAACAAGAAGTAGAGAGAGAAGAGCTTCAACTGAGGAAAGAGGGTAAAAATACAAATAGAGAAAGAAAAAAGAAAGAAAGAAAGAAAAGAGAGACTAGAAATATCGAGAATAAGAGCACAAAAAGAAAGAAAAGAAAATGGGAGAGAGTAGAAAGAGGAAATCGAGAGAATTAGAAGAAAAATTGAAAAAGAAGAAAGGGGAGAGAGAAAAGACTAGAAATGGAAAGAATAAGAGCACAAATAGAGATAGCAAAGCTCACTTAACAGAAAGACAAAGGACACAAGAATGATAATGAAGTCATGGCCAGGCTCCCCAAATTTGATGAACAGAAAGACAGCATGAATGTTTTCTTAGAGAGATATGAAAAATTTGCCCAAAATCAGAACTGGAACAAAGGCAACTGAGCAGTCTGTCTCAATCCACTTCTCACAGGAAAAGATGTACAATTGTTTACAGGCATTGCTGAAATGTTATGAACTTACTAAGGAATGTTTTTGCTGGAAGTTCAGAGAAGTCAAACCTGACACTGGAGAAACTGTATTTCAGTTTGTGGCACACCTACAGTGATACATCACAAGATGGACTGACTTGGCCAAGTGTGAAAATAGTTTTCAAGGACTGGCAGATCTACTAATACGTGAACAATTCATGATCACATGCTCAACTGATATGTCCCTGTTCCTAAAGGAGAGAGAACTAACAGACGTGGATAAGATGATCAGGCTGGTATAACATTATATGGAAGCCCATGAAGGGAGTATAGCTGGCAAGTCAAAAAATATCCAGTTAGAGTCGAAACCAAGGGTGGCTGACAGAATCAGAATGCCATCAAAGGCGACAAGAGGTTAATAGACACAAGTAGAAGAGATGCTATGCTTGTTATAAAATGGTATGTCACCAACAAGCAACAGCAGAAATCTCAACATAAAGCAATTTGAGCTACTTATAAAGATGGTGCTGGTAAGAAAAAAAAGGGTGAATCTCACCATGGATGCTGCTGCCAGAAGAAACAAATTCACCACAAGATGTTGTTGTTTGTTATTTAAGCACAAAGGGCTATCCGTGCTCTGCCTACCACGGTATCGAAACCCGGTTTCTAGCAGTATAAGTCTGCAGACATACTGCTGTGCCACTGGGTATTTTACCACAAGAAGGAAGTGCTGTTTCCATTATTAAACAGTGTACGACTGATGGTCAGCTCAACCTAGTAAGTGGGTCAACAATGGCAGTGGTGATTGCAGCATGTTACAAACATCAGAAGGTGCCAACAAATCACAATATGCCAGTAGGTGAAGACTATGTCGGGGACAAGAAAGTGAAAGTCCTATGAGACACTGTAGTGCAGCAGTGAGAACCAGTCTAGTATCTGGTGACTAGATGGTGGGCAAAGTAAATCTTTGTGTGCTGATTGACAGGAAAGTGAGAAAGTTTCTCATAGTAAGAATAAAGGTGGATACTGCACATTATGTTGAAGACATTGATGCTATGTGTATAAAGTTACCCATCTATGACTTGGTGGTTGGCAATATATAAGACAGCAGAAATATGGAGGAACCAGACAGAAAGGAGACTAATGAGGCATTTGCTGTTACCACTAGAACTCAAGAGAAGAAGAGCAAGCAAGACATCAAGACCCTTCAGGTCTCAAAAGTTACATCCCGAATGTAGGTATAAGACAACTGAGAGAAACACAGAAGAAAGACCCTTCTCTGCAGAAACTTTGGGACAGTACCAAGGAGAAATTGGAGCACAAAAACAAGGGAAAGAGGACTTATGGAATAGAGGATCAAAAGGGAGTGTTGTACCAGATCTCTCACAACAGTTCTACAGGGAAAGTTAAACAGGTCATAGTACCAACAGGATACTGGACTCAAGTGTTGAAGCTGGCCCAGAGTCGATTGTGGGAGGACACCTAGGAGCAAAGAAGACAGCAGAAAAAATCACCAGCAACTTCCGTTGGCCAGGGATTATCGGAGATGTGACCAGATTCTGCAGGTAATGTGACATCTGCCATAGGACAATACCTAGAGAAAATGTACCTAAAGAGCCACTTGATGATATGCTTCTCATAGAATAGCCACTCAGTAGAGTAGCTGTGGACCACTAGCACCTGTTTTGATAAAAATAACTGGTATAATGGAGACGCATATTTCTGAAACTATATAAATTATTTGATTCCAAATGATGAATATGAGTGTTTATTTTTATCAAATGAGAAAAATAATTAATGTCTTGTATATGATTAACGATGTTTCAAGAAACGTTTATTCGGATCTCCCCACAACAGTTTCAAATAACCTGTTATTATGACTTTCCATACAAGTCATAAGTTATCTATATTCAACCAATAGTTCTAAAAACTATCCGTTTTATTTGGAATTTTGGTGTCCTATTTCTTCGCATAGAACCTCAATGGTGGTTAGATAACACCCTGCCATGGTCTCATGGTTAGAGAGCTTGACTTGCAACCTGCGAGTCACGGGTTCGAATCCCACAACTAAACATAACCTTTTAACCCAAGGGGGAAGGGATTATAATGTCACTGTCATTGAACTGTTCGATTACAGTAAACCAAAAGTTGGCGATGGACAGTGTTGACTAGCAGCTTTCTCTCTAATCTATCTGTTATATTTTACGAACAGACAGTTAGTTCTCGAGTATCATTGCGCGCAAATTCAATAAACAATTCTTAGGTTATATATAAAAAAAGAGTGATATGAGCCATGTGTCCTGATAAATCGTGATAGGCGCTACAATCATGTCAAATTCAGCATGATTTAGAGTGCTATACTTTATCGAACATTGAAAGATATCTATTTCAAATTTGACATACTTTAATGAATTTATTTCCCCGTAAACGCTCATCTCAAATTACACGTATCCCTCTTTCCAATATCGATAAACGCGAGGTAATTCTTGACGTGTTTGCAATGAAAACATTTTAATTAATGCTTCGTGATTTCAAACATTCACACTAACAGACTTACATTTCATACTCTCTTCAATATGAACTAACCATGCGAGAGAAAGAATACAGTTGAAAGCAAAACTAAATGCTAGTAAATAAGTTTTTAGGTAGTAAAACTAAATAAACAGTAGTTTTTTAATCATCTTAATTATTCATAAATTCTTTACCATTTCGAGAAAAAAGAAACATTTAATTTTCACTTTTAGAGACTTAATCAGCTTAATATATGTGTTTATTAATAATTGTTTTAGCCTTTTTCAAGGCTGCCTTTCATATCATAACTTCCAAGTTGAAATATAAATATTAATATTTATATCTTCTGTACAGTCTTAATTTGCATATTAATCAAAGTTTCTGAGCGAAACAATAGTAATTAGAACAAGAAAGCCGGCATGGCCAGGTGGACGTCTGAGGGACGCGAGTTCGAATCTCCGTCACACCAAATATGCTCGTCTCTTTCAGCCGTAGGGGCGTTATAATGTGACGGTCAATCCCACTATTCGTTGGTAAAAGAGTTGGCGGTGGATGGCGATGACTTGCTGCCTTCCCTCTAGTCTTTCACTGCTAGATTAGGGGCAGATAGCCCTCGTGTAGCTTTGCGCGAAATTCAAACAAACCAAACTAGAACATGAAATATCACCATAATATTTTTTTAACAGTTTTGTATATTAAGTTAGAATACGTTTAAATCCCTCCAGTGTGCAATAGAAATTCTGGAAAAAACCATTATGTTCTTACTTTACCGTTCAGCCTCTTCCATTTCTGTTTTGCTGTCCGGCGGTTCAGTGGCAAGTCTGAGGGCTCATAACGCTAAAAATGGGGTTTCGATACCCGCTATGGGCAGAGCACAGGTAACCCATTGGGTAACTTTGTGCTTAATAACAACCAAACAATTCTACTGTGTAAGAACGTTTGGTGCAAACAATTTGTTAAGACCAACATTTTGCTGAGGTGGCCATAATACAATTGTTCTGGTACCAAAAGATGAAAAATATATTGTTATGACCACAATTTTGGTAAAGTGATCTGAATGCTGTAGTTAAGATAACAAAAGGTAAAGAGAACGACATTGATAGTTTGACTCTCTTGTATTATTCGAAAAGAGCAAGCAGCTAGACGTAGTGTAATGAGATGGAGAACATATTGGTAGCAATCAGGGGCCTGTCTTAACATTGTTACCATCATGTCCACCTCATAATGCTGCTTTAAACCGATAATATAACAATATACTGTTCTAGTATTAAAACGATAATATAACAATATACTATTCTGGAATTGTCAAAGCTGGTTCGAAGAATATGACAGTAATTTCAGTCCATGTTCGTGTGCTTAGGATGACTTTCTATGTCTCAACGCGGCTACAAGCCATTTTAATAAATCTGTGATCCAACTATAGTTCATATTCGTAGAAGAATAGACTATAATCTAATATGAACGCTCAAATACGGAATTGGATTCTCTGCAGTGGACACAGTAAATAGCTCAATGTGGCCTTGTTCTAAATGAAAACAAACACACCAGCATCATGCGGTGTTTATGTTACTCTAACTCCAAACTAATATTGTAACAAAAAGTAAGCCAATCCGATAAAAAGTTTGGTATCTAAATTAATAGTAGGGAAGTAGGGTGTGTGTAGATAGTACTATGCATTGGAAAGTGAAAAGTATTTGTGGAATGGATCCAGAGCCCCATCTCAGACAGGTGGAATGGACCCGTCATCCTTCAGAGCCCCATCTCAGACAGTAGTGTTTGTGTTCAAGTTTCGTGCGTAAATTGTTTCATTTCTTTATTGCCCGGTTCCGCATCACTCTATTGAGTTATAATTCTTGCACCCCCTTCCTCCATACCCAGGTTTTGAAAGCCCACTTATGTTTAACTTCGCAATCATTGAGACGCCCCATACGACCACCAGATTCGTTCAGAACTTTACATATAAACTGTTTCAATTATTTTAAATACGCAACATTGCCTTCATATCATATAAATTCTGTGCATTTAAGTGTAAAATATCACAACCAAAACAACGTTTCGTACGCTTAGTGTTTTATTAGTTTAAAGACTGAGGTAATATTCTAAGGTCGAGAACTATTGTTACTGTTGTAGTGCATTTTATTTTACCGTTAATGGTTTATGGGTTCGTATGAACTAATCATTATTACGGTAAAAAATTTCAAGAACTTGGATAAATGCGGGTTTTAGTTCAGTTGGGAACATGTTTTTATTTAAACTAATTTCACTGTTGAAGACTTATTTAATGTATTAAACACAAAATTGTTTTCCTTTTGTTATACAACACAATTATATATATATAATTTCAGTGTGTGATGTACTTGAACACGAATTTATAACTAAATACGCTTAAATTCAGTTAGTATTTTTTGCCTCGAGTTTTGAAAGATGAAATATCAATGAATGATAACCATAACAGCCAAAAGATGGCACCATATTGCAGAATATCTAAAACGTTCGTAAAAGAAAGTGACTTATGTGCATGTTTGTTTGTATGTATTTAAGCAAAAAGCTACACATTAGGTTATCTATGCTCTGCCCACCACGGGTATCGAAAGCCGGATTCTAGCGTTGTATGTCCGCATACATACCGCTGTGCCTCGGGGGGACGACTTATGTGCAATAGCTTTTGTTTGGACAAAACAAACATTAAGTTATGTATAAGAACAATGTGTAACGAGACGTGATGAAGAATAATTTAGTCTCCTATTCCAACATAAAAAAATGGTAAATGAAGCTCAACTTTCGAGAACGTTTTAGTTAATGCACTACTTTCTACATATTATATGTGAGTCTTAAAAATTTTATTTTTTAATTACGTGTTTTTAAGTGTGTGTGTGTTTTTTCCCTCGCTAAAATCGGTTGCGGTCAGAGATAACACACGTTGGCTTTCATAATTACAAACAAACTTTCTGTGGTTATCCACACAGGAGTGACGACTTCATAATTTCATGAAGGAAAACTGTATAGTAGAAAAAATATTATTATTTTTTTGCCACACCCAGTGGCCCAGCGGCAAGTCTGCCCACTTGTAAAGCTAAAAATCAGATTTATACCTGTGGTGGACACAGAACTATAAAGTCTACATACATATATATATATTTGTAAATACTTTTGTATGTACGTATATATATATGTACACGTATACTATTAAGTAAGTTCATTTTGGTAACCTTAAACTCAGACATCTGAACAAACGAATGAAAAGAAAACTCTAGCTTACAATGTACAGCATCTGTGTTCTGCAATTATATCTCTGAGATACTAAAATTTATTGTCTAAAATATCCTATTTTAATAAATATAACCACTAATCTGTGTTCTTAGTGGACACTCCATTTTCATTATAATAACTTAATCACAGATTTTGATCTATTTAGTTTAGAGTGAGACATATTTCTTGGCTTGGAAGGATTTTACATGATATTAGGTAAATATATTTGTTTTACTGATCAAAGTATGTGTTGTTTGTAAGGCAGCAAATATTGGCTAACAATGTGTTTTTTTACTTCTGTAATTATCAATTACAAATACACATGGCAGAATATTTGTATTTAAAAAGATTTGTTTCATGAATTTTAATCCTCAGAGAAGATTTTCTAAAATTTATTGAATGGTTTTATTTATATTCTCTAGTTTATCATTGATGTGGAGCTCAACTAAATAATTTGAGTAAATTTGTCTTTCATATAGATTATTTCTTTATTTTTAACATTAGTTAAAATCTGATTTTTCAAACAATTCTAATTTCATGTGTCTTTGTCATTTCATTTCTTCAATAGTCTATACTATTTTATGTATTCCTTGTACCATAACTAAACGTTCGAATTATTTACAAGTCTTGATTTGTTGAACGTATAGTAACACTTTACTAATTAAACTGGATTGAAGTGGTTGTTTCCAAGGAGCAGTGTAAGATTGCACAAACACGAACTAAAGGTGCTGTTTTCGTCTCTTATTTTACTTCTATTTGTGGTGAGTTTTTTTATAAGAACAGTGTCTTTACTGAGAAATAACCCCATCAAGATTACTCCAGGCCTGCTAATTCGACCTGATCGAAATCTAGTCAGTGAGTTTAATATATAAGTTGATTTTATATGGACATCTTGTATCTTTTGATATGCTACTGGGACAGTCCCATGTTGATTCTCTCATCAGGTCTGAGAAAATCGAGGAAGGAAATTTCTCAGCGAATGGGAATAGTGTTGAAGCCCCCATCCTCCCCTCCATAGCCATCTACTACTGCTGTTGCATAGAAGAAATTACCTTTCTGATCAAAGGTTGTTGATTGCGTTAACTCCTACTTCTGTCTGAAATTCACCAGTCAAGTTTCTGTCTGTGCTATTTTTCGATTTTCTGGGTCTCTGATGTTTTCAACAAAAACCAAATACTGTCCCTGTATTTTTTTAGCCACTTCATAGAACGGTTCTGAGTTTTCTTTCTTTGCTTTTTTCAAGTACAAACGTTTAGATCATTGATCCGTCATCTCTTGACCGATTTGACATCTAATTACACTTTTGGACTCAGGAGGTCAGACCCTTTCGATTGATGTATTTGACCACGTCCAAAGTCTCATATATTAATTTACTCTAATCCTGTCTAAAATAATTTCAATGTCAGGATAGGCTGGAAGCGATCCTGATGAGTAATAAAATTGAATCGGGTATACGCGAGCCCCACGCTTTGTATTGCTGGAGCACAAAAACATAGCTAACAAAATGGAAAAAAAAAGGTCTCATAGAATAATTTGCTCTAATCCTGCCTGAAAGAATTTCAAGTGCTGCAGCTATTGAGGATTCCCTCTAGTTTTTAATTCTATTTAACTCAACAACATTGAGAACTCGAAAGCTTTGTTCGTATGAAAAAAAGAAATAAGTAAACATTAATAATGAATTTAAAGCGCTTAACGAAAACAAGGAATGTAGTACCGTTCTCTCATTCCTAATTAGGATATACTTTATAAATCCTTTACTTAAATCTGGCGTAGAAAGTTTTGGATATTGAAATCAAATGTAGGTTTTAACATAAAGAAGCAGAATAAAAAAATGCTTTTATTTTATATAATCATTATATTATCAGCATTCTTCAGTATTAATGTGGTGAAATTCATCAGATCTTTGTCATCACTATTAAGAAAGAACTAAGTTACTGGTTATAAAAGTATTAACATATAAATCTCTCTTTCTTGGTTATTAAGACGCGACTTCATTCCAGCCAAGAGCATAGTGGGCTAACAAAGGGTTAAACCCTTTCTTCGGCCAGGTGATGTGATAAGATGGAAGTGGTTATTGTTCATAATGGTTGGGTAGGAGAAGAAACTAGATATGACATGAGAATGAACAATGAACATTTTTTCATTCGTTTTTCGTTATATGTATTTGTTTCTTCTGTTTTATTCGCATTGTGTTGTTATCGTGTTATTTTTTCTTTTTTTTCTGTTCAACCATTATTTCGAACAATAAAAATAACAGTTAATCCTTTGAGTAAATATAGTCTGGTAGGTTCTACATAGGAATATCTTCTGGTTGCAAGGGCATAGCATAAAAGTTTACCAAACGTTGTTAGAGTATTCTCAAGTCGCAAACAGGAAGAGAAAGGGGATCTACACAAATGACATTATGGCTACAGAAACAGCATTTAACATATCGAAGTCTACAATCCCAGAAATGTACCAGGATCTAAGGAAAAGGGGATAAGTCATAAAATTGGACTAGATAGTTGTGTGTTGAAAGCTATCCGGAGTGCATGACGCTACAGAATCTATAGTCTGTGGTAAGAAAAGGAGTCAGATTCAGTATGGCCATAGCTTAGAAAAAGTCGAATGAAGGCTTTATACGAATACAGAAGAGGTAGATTTAATTATCAGGAAGTTTTTACCAATCTTCAGAGTAGGTGGAGTCGGGAGGATACCTTTTGTTTAAGAGTTTTCAGGTTGGTCGTCCAGTTAAGATGTTTATCAGATATGACTCCAAGATATTTCGCTGTATTGGAGATCCTTATGGGAATATTATCATTCGGATATCAAATTATGATGGATCACGAAATGGTCGAAACAGGTGCTTTGTCATTGGCATATTGAAAGATACGGATCAGAAAAGTTGAAATGGACATATCAGCAACATATAGTACGTAAAGCAGAAGCGACAGAACACAGCTGTGTGGAACACGCAACGAAAAGGAACGAGAACGAATGCTTTCAATGTAGACAGTGGCTTAACAATCAAAGTGAAAAGAATGTATAAGACGTAACAAAATTGAGTGAAAGTGCCATCTGGTGGAGTTAATAGACGAGATCACGGTGCTAGACAGAGTGAAAAGCTCTTTGAAAGTAAAAACAACAATATGCATAAAAGTTTAGATGAGTTAAGATGATTGGAAATTATGTCCAAAGTTTTAGGAGTTAATTTACAGTAGAAAGGGGGCGGTAAAATCCAGCCTGAGTACTGTAAAAGTACAGTAACAAAAAGCCAGTCTAAGTACAGGAGGAGCAAGTTATAGTCTGTAATAACTTGCGAAAAAGTCAGCGAACAATAATTATTTTAAAGGTTTTACTAAAAACACTAGTCAAGCTAAAGGGACGATATAATCTAACACGTAGTGGAGGCTTGGTAAGTTATTAAAAAAAGCAAGATAATTGATTTCTTCCAAGAAATATGATAAAAACATTTGCATAGTATAAAGTTGTCAGTAAAATAGGATAATTCACTGTGGCATGCTGAATACGTATAATTCATTCTATCTGGACCAGTGGCAGTATTGCTTTTGATGCTGAGAGTCAGTTTAATATCATGAATACTAATAAGCGTGGCCAGAGAATTGTGCTCCAGCTGATGAGCAGTAGATAGGGTGTGTCCTTGGAGTTAAGAATCAGTATGACAATGAATCTCACATCTCCAAGTTCCAGCTGAAGCTGATCAGAAGTATAAGAATGGAATTTCAGGAAGTCGGCAAAAATATCTGCTTTTTCAGTTGAGGAAGTAGATGCATCACCATCTGCAAGAATATAATAAAATTATGAGCTTTTGGCATGTCAACATACGAGGTCGATTCCAATATTGGAAAACATTTTGACAGTTACAGAATGTGTTATACAAAATAAACCACTTCTGATACTTAACTGCTCGAATATAGTTATGAAACTGTTTATTGCACATCACGATGTCTAGATTGAAAAAGAGGGTTCTTGAATGCTGGAAATCCTATAAAGATGTCGAGGAGAGGTGCAATACATCCAATGCACGACTAGGTTTTCCCACTTGATGAAATCTGTAAGATGATGTTAGGATAGCAAATGCAAATAACTTGTGTTACGTATTGGAATTTCAAATAGCCTGACATTGAGTTAAAGGATACTTTAAATTTAGTAGTTAAAGGGTACTTTAGATTTAGCAGTTAAGTAAAAGCCGATATATAGTCAGTTTATGATATTTGCTAACAAGATTGATACACAAAGTTTTCTTTTTTAATGCAAATATGTTTTAATATACAAACAACAATACACTTTACAATAGCAGTTATTACAAATAGTTTTACACACAATGACTTATATCAAAATACTTTTACAAACTTACAAGCAATATAAAGTCTTCTTTCTAATCTGGAACTTCCTTGATATCGTATCGACGGTTCACGATGAGCGAGTTAATTACGAGTTGATGTAGGTACGATTCGCTTAACGGAGAGCTAGCTAGCTTTGTCCTTCATTATTCACTAGGCACACACGCCGAGTTTTCCACGATGAAGTTAGGTAATGTTTTCGTAAAATAACTAATGTCCAATGAGAATCCACTGAAGGTAAATGATTTGTAATGTTCGAACTTTCTAAGTGCTCATGGTCAAATATCTGAAGTTTTCTAATTGATAAGTGTTATAAGAATCACAGTTATAGCTTTCGAAGTTTATAGCCCACTGACTATAGCAAAATAATAATAGATACTCTTTTTGACGCGGCACGTTCGTTATGTTTATAGGCGTGTGGAGAGTTTGTCGAAATTTCAGTTTTACGTACACACATATATTGTTGATTCTTACTCTCGAGAATCTTCTACAACTTTGGAA
>NW_013666609.1:118330-140010 GCF_000517525.1 Limulus polyphemus | reverse complement strand
AACTTTGGAAAATAGGCGGGTGTTTCGCAATACATATTTAGCAATATAAACTATGTATGTTTATAGATATAAATTTAATCTAAACAAATGTCGATATTAAAATAAATATACAATAACAAATCCGACACACTTGACAGGGTTAAAAGGGGATTCGAGTGTACAAACGTTTAGAAATGATTAAGAGTAGAGAGACTGAAGTCTTCAGGTGGAACTGCACGAGTGATGTGAGATTGGAAAGCCGACTAATAAGCATTATAAAAATATAAAAAACTATCTGCATATATCTAAATTGTCACAAATGTGATGACTCTTCAGAAGAACTTTAATGAGAACATGATCACTTTCTACCAGAGAGAGAGCATGCTGATGAAAAAGAGAAAGAAAGAAACAAGGTTAGCCAAGTTAACATATGGAGTAAAAATGGACTCAGGTCGGCTAGGAAAAGGGAGTGGTAGGAAGGAACCAGAAAAATTACAAAGGGTGGCCTGAAATAAGCATGTTCTGGCTATGACAGTTTATACCAGTCAGAATTAGGTAACTACGAAATGTACGATCCAGGGAGTAGAGTACCTGAACTCCAGGAAAAGCACATAACATCGCAAAAGTGATAATTCTGGAACGAAAGTAAACGTAATGAGGAAATGTTCTAGATTAGTGTCCTGAAGAAGAGAATGAATTTGGTAGGGAAGATGAATGCGACTGCATATAGCCACACGATCCCGGCCAATATCTAATGGATGATCACAGTGATGAAAATGGTATCCAGGTGAATTTGTAGCTTGTAAAGATTTGAGAAAAGTCTCATTCAGCAAAGCAACAATAATAGGTAACTTCGTTAAGAAGTACTTCACCTAATGGTAGATAAGGGAAAATGATTGTATGTTGACAAAAAGAAAGTTTAACACGCTGTCCTATATACCCCAAACCTTTTGATTCCCATAGGCGACAAAATTAAAATGTGAATTAAGAGCGGAATAGGTGGCCAGCGTCTGAAGTTTAAACACTGTCTTATCAGCGTAGTTAATAGTATCCTAGACAAAGATGCTCTGATGTAGATGGATATTTTGAAGGGTAATTGTAAGGAAACACAGTATGTCTTCAATTGTAGGAGGTGAAGAGTTAGATGGAGGTGTAAGCGGGTCAGAGGTACTAACTAAAGCTACCGCAGATGGATTATTAGGCTTAAAACTAGGTTAACTGCAACATTTGTAAGAATAAGTAGGTTGGTCAAATCTACAAGTATTATAAATGGGACGAGAGTCCAGGCGTTTGCAATGATGTACTAGATGTGAGCAGACAAGCTTGTTGGAACACCGAGCAGTAAAGTGTGAGTTGTAGAGACCTTCACTTGATGTTGCTGTAAATGTAAGCACCATGTTACAGAAGATGATGAATAACTGTAAGCCATAACTCTGGCCATGTATGTCAAACCATGGGTACTATGGATCTTGATGGCACTTTGGATGGTAATATGATCTTCTAAGAACTCAATTATAATTTCTTTTTCTATAATGTAGAACATCGGCCAGATGATAATCTTATATTTATGGATATAATCATTCGTAATATTGATAGTAACTTTGAACCTGAAGTTTACCAAATATATAAAAAAAACATTTATCGATTTATACTTTAATTTTTTGCTTAGATTATTTTTTCTGGTGTTTATGCTACAGGTGCAAAATAAGGATATCACTTGATTAACATCTCACAGATACACGTATTGATAAGAAACTTTCCAGGAAAGTCGTATAATGAATGGAGAGCCCTGATTTTGTAGTATGTGTAACAAGCTTGATTTTGCTTTCTCTGATAACTCAGAAAGTTGATTATTTTAAATGATCCACACATACATGTGTTAGCGCATGTGTTAACGTAATCGGCTTTGAATTGCTTTGATCATATTTTTGATCCAATCTATTTATAGTATATACTTTCGAGATATTTTTAGATCTTCCCATGGTTGGTTTTCCTGGAGAATTATTTTAGGCTTATACTGGTGTGTTTTCTGTCCAACATGACTCATGTGAAGATGTATGGAAGACTGTCTCTCAGTCTCGTATAGATAGATTCAGAGTGAGTTGAAGACCAGTTATGTCTCTGGAAGCTTCAGAGACAGAAGTTTAATTGTTTCTTGCCACGTATGTAGTGAACCAGTTAGTTATTTCTTATACTTTGTTGTTTTATATCAATGAAGAGTTTTTATTTTATACTCACATTTTGTTGTTCAGTCTCTCTCTTTTTTTATTTGGTTCAGCCAAGTCAAATCTGTTATAGCCTTCTTCTGTAGTTCGTTTTTATCCCAATATTTGATTCTAGTTCTTAACATTCGCGAATACTCAACAGCTAATTATAGTTTTGAGTTTATCTAAGAATTACATGACAGTTAGAAAGTAAAACGTTTGATGAAATTATAAAAATAAATTAAGAATATTTAAATATATGATGTGAATTAAACTTGTGACATATTTGTAATTTCTTTGAATTGAGAAAACAATACGGTCAAACAGCATGTAATTTTGGAGAATGTGTTTTCCTGTAATATCAAACTAGTTGATATAGACATGACTTTTCCCTACTCAATAATACATTACTGTATTGTGTTGTTGATGTCTTTAAGATTTCACAGAATGCTTTACATGTTGACTTTTACTGTGAAACTTAAAATATAGAAATAAGCTGCCCATATTCGACTTTCATCTTAGCTTAAGACTCCTTGTTGAATAATCGTTACAGTATGTTATGTACTTCTACTTCCAGAATCTACATGAGTATCGGGGTTAAGTATTAAAAAAGGTACTGCATATTATTCACTTCTACTTAGTATCTCTATGAGCATCCGTGTTAAATATTCCAAGTCTGTCCATATACTACTAAAACTATGAGATTGTTTGTTTGCTTATCTGTAATTAAATACAGCAAAAACGGCGCACAATACCGCCATATTTGTAGTGAAATGAGAATAGGAACAGTATAAAACAAGTTTCGTTAAAATCGGGCCACGGGTTACCAAGTTAGCCCCGTTTTTCGGATCACTTTTATGAAAATTTCTAGATTAATTTAGGTACACTGGATATTGGTTTATCTATCTACCTATTCGTTTTCCACCTGATGAATCACTTTAAAATATCTTCTATACAACAATATATGCACAACAGAAATTAAATGATGAGATGAAAATGTGTTAAAACGGCGCGTAGAAAGAATAACAATAAAATGGACCTACAATGTTATTGTCTATTCGCAAATAGTAACTATGGAGACGAGGTAATAAAATAAAAATCAAGTCGAGAACAAGAACAAACTTTTATAAACGAAGACCTCTCGCCAAGCATTGGCTATTATATTATTTCCCTGTCGATGTTCCCATCTTCATTAAAAGGCGTAAGATGACAAAACCAAGATCTTGAAGAATCTATCTATATACTACTAAAACTCTGAGATTGTTTGTTTGTGTGTTTGCTTATTTTCTCAGTCAAAAAATCATTCACACTACCGTTCGCGCTCTTTATGAAACTTCTTACTTCACTTTTTTGAAAAATGAAATGGTCTTTCCTTTTACTCCCGATCAACAATCAAATATCTTTTCTTGACTTATAAATAACACGAATGAATTGAAATATTTAATTAAATTATCTCAAAATAAACCTTCATTTCGGTGCAATATTGAAATTAGCGTGAATTCTTCATAACCTCTAAATAGTGGTTGACCCAATGGGTCACGGTGGTCTAGTTGTTAACTAAAAATGTATTTAGTTTTTACATTTCGAAGGCCCTTATTTGAACTTGTATTATTATAAAATTGAACAATTCACTCACTTACACGTGTATTTTTGTTGTATTTAGTATATATGGTATTATTAACTTGGTCCCAGTGTTAGTTTAATTTTTTTTTCTATAAATGGTAATAAAACTATTGATTTCTTTATGGTTAGAGAATAATTTTATTCATGCTTACAATTTCGTAAATTATTTTGCACGAACAAATGATCAGTCATTATGAACACGTTTATTCCATGTACGCATAAATTGTTGATCACGTTGAAAATTCCAAATACGAATTTCTTTACATTCCGAACAGTGCTACTATTTAGGATGGAGATTTGATGATAGATTTTCTGATATGGCGTAGCGCTACGCTATAGCATCAAACATAATGTTGTTGGAAAAACTCCACGTTCTAGTGATTGAAGAACGTCTACATAGAGCAAAATGCAGCTAACATTATAGTACCCTCCTCTCATTTCTTTCCCCTAAACTATTTGAAATGGCTCTCATCACCAAAACAAATGTCTGAAAATTTCCCAATATTCCAGGAGTTACAGGCTATAAGATAACTCAGTTAGTGAAACAGTGTTACATAGTTTGCGTGTTTTAATCCTTCCAACGTATACTTAAATACTGTAAGTTACTCACGTGATGAAATTATCAACATGTCTGATCCCTACCATAAACATTAAACATTTGTTGTATTGTATAAAATCTCTCACACAATTTCATCATTGGGATGTAATTAACATTGTATTATGAATAGTAAACTAACCAAAAGGTATATCATTAAATCTTCTTAAACTTGTCACCCATTTAACTCGCATGTCGTTGGTATTAACACACACATTAATGTAAATAAAACAGACATGTGTAGGTCTCTTAAGTCTACTATTAAGTTAAGCCTATAGTTTACAGTATAGAAGAAGTGAGTGTCTTCATAACTTATTATAAAGTATGTTTTGAATTCTTTGAGTATTCATATGGAATATTTTGTTTTGTGGAAATTGTATTTGATTTGAAATTGGTATTGTGGTCTTCGTATACAAGTAATGCAGAAAGGGAAGCTGGTAATATATTAAACTTTATGCACATCTGAATCCTAAAAGTTATCACAAAACCACTATCGGAATTCCATTCTTGATGCCAAATTACGTATATTCATTCCGAAATACATGTTGTAAAATATGAATTAAACCAATTTGTGATTTCAAGCATCCTAACGAGCTTTTACTGTTTATTAAAGTAATTATTAATTACATTACTATTACAGTACATTATCATAGTAATTTCTAGTGAGACACTCATCAAGTACAAACTACATACTGTTACAATAAATCCAACAAACTGATAACTACGTGCACAATAAGTTAATACAGGAGTACTTCCTTTGAAAAACATGTCAAACACTTCCTGCAAGTTGACAAAGCTTCAAAAAAAAACGCAGTGAAACACAACTGTGGCACATCAAATACAACTTACCCACTGAGACAATAATTCTAAAAAAATGGTCATTGTCACTGGGGTGATTCGTTGACAAAATCTTGATGCACGTTGTAACAAAATTACTGACGACGAAACAACAAAGGACAGAAAGCTAGTGATTATTTGTCTTTTAATTTATGTTCTTCTAAGTAATGGTGCGTGTAATGAAAGTGTGTTGTAAAATGTAGATAACAATAATAATAATTTGATAGGTAATATAGTGCAATGGGGTCCAAAGTATTACGATATTAAAAAAACTTTAAAATGTCATCTCTAACTATACTGACAACTAGTGTACTGACGTTAATAGTGAAGTAATCAACATTCATCAACAGGGTGAATGAAGGTAAAACCAATCTTTTCCACTAAAATTTCGTTTCCGATAACAAACGAGGGGTAGTAATAAGTGTAACATTTCTTTTGTTGTTCGTCGAATCCGGCGCTCAAGCAGTAATGTTTATTGTCCTGGCAAAAGCTGTAGCATTCCTCCACTGTTGAGGTTGTTTTTTCATCTCCAGTGTCTTTCGTCTTCAAATCTGAGTCACGAATTGCAACGTAGCGTGCTATAATGATTGAATGTTTATTAAACACGACGTAAAGTTTGCATCATTTACATAGAGTCATATCGTTATCGTACATTTTTGTAGTGATTTTGTCTTAAACAATTAACTTCTCAAGAAAAGTGATGAAGCTTCTTTATTCTGTACAAACAAACAATAGTTTAAGTTTGTTAATGAAAGGTCCTCTGGTGGATTAAATACTAAGTAATTTGTTAATTCTCTCACTATCTCATATTGTTGAATAGTCTAGTTAATTTCTAACGTGATTTCTAATCCTTTTCACCGGATGTGTATAATTACTGCAACAACATGTAACATTTATGAAAAAATTAGAACCATTTCTTACTTTTCTGACAGTCCAATCCACAGTACTCGGGTGGACAAGAACAGATATGTTGACGAAAAGTGCCATTCCTCATGGTAGGCGAAATGTCTTCACAAGTCCCTCCGTTCTGACAAGGTCTGTCTGAACACTTCAGAAGCTATATATAGGAACATAGAACATACTGAAAAACATAAAGTTATTAAAGTGTTTACCTTTTCTTATTACATATTTAGTAGCTGAATGCCCGTCATGTCACGGTAAATACTTATTAATTTATCTTCTGGAAATTAACTCTAAATTAGATGTTTTACGAACATGTTGATTAAAAATTAATTGTAACATAGTAACAATAAACGTATAAATAATGTTTATCCTTCTATTATTTTAATAAAACAACATTTTTTTTGTGTATATTTGATAATCTCCTGTAAGTGGTCTTTGGTTAGAATGTTCAAATATGCTTCTTGATAAAACCTAATGGATAGAACCGTGTAAAAATACTGGTTGTCGAAGAAATTTACCTTCATGGTCAAAAGCCTGATCCTGCCAGTTATTAATCGTGAGGTGATGGCAAAGGTAAACAATATATCAAGAGAAAATACACAACGTGTAACTTTTTATAAAAAAAATGCTTATAAAATTTCTGACTAAATCTTAAAAATCTTTTACTTAATAATACATTGTATTGCTATCTATTGGGTTGAAAAGATATTTAAGTTGTGTTTGACACAGACACACACTGTTATATATATATGTGTAATATAATATTATCTCTGATTTAATCCATAATGGTATTCGTAATTTTCCGAATATTCAAAGAGGATGCTGAAAATATTATAATAAATATATAAAATAACATAAAATCATGATTCGATTTGGATTTGGAGGCGAGGCTTCCATTTGATATAACCTCTGTGACACTCAATCTTTGTAATTGAATGTTAACAAATAATTGATTGTTTGTTTTGTTTTTGAATTTGGCGCAAAGCTACACGAGGGCTATTTGCACTTGCCGTCCCTAAGTTAGCAGTGTAAGACTAGAGGGAAGGCAGCTAGTCATCACCACCCACCGCCAACTCTTGGGCTAATCTTTTACCAACGAATAGTGGGACTGACCGTCACATTATAACACAACCAAGTCCATGTAATACGTTACTAAACATTGTATACTATGTGTCTAACACAACTAATCCGACTTACACGGTTGTCGCACACGCGTGAAGGGAACAGCAGAACATGAAAAATAAAGTTATGTCTCATGTATTACCCGATAAGATAAAGCTCACAATAATAATAATACTGAGAAATAAGACTAGCAAAAATGGCAAATGTGACAATTAAAACCATTAACAAAATTTAATTTTATCTAGCTGATAAAGTACTGTTATACCATATAGCTAAGTATTATATATAGTTTGCATTATCTGCAGTAAACTTAAACTAATGCATAATAGAACTGATGGTGGCCACTACACTACAGGGATCCATTATTGCCTTAAACAGTTTCTAAGAAATTAAAATGGAGACTTGAAAGCTACGAAACTTCGTGGTATTCTCTATAACGTTAAATGCTGAGAATATTGTTGAATTTTTCGCACAATTCAATAAATTAGGTGCTCTAAATATGGTAGAATAATCCTCGTTACTGAAATTTTCTAATATTGAAGAAATGCTATTGTATCCAATAAGTTGTGAGTGGTAAACATCATACCAAACGTATTTGAAATATTTGTCTATAAATGTAAAACTTATAAGTTTGCAACTAAATAAGTGTGTTTAGTATTATTGAAAACTCTGAGCTTAAATTATTGGTTAACGATGCTGATATATATATCCAACTAATGTGATTGAATTTTAGTGAAGCGTCTTTTCTTCAGAGTAAGTACTGTAATGAATTTGTTGTTATGTATTTATTTCACTATCAACGTTTGTTTATATTAAGTTTATATTTAAAAACATGCATAGCTTGTAGTGTTAAATATGTATTGCGAAACTCCCGCCTATTCTCCAAAGTTGTAGAAGATTCTCGAGAGTAGGAATCAACAATATATCTATATACGTAAACGTTTAAATATTGCTCAGTATTGTTATGAATCTGAACTTTCTAGAAAACCTTCCCACACCTATAAATACAACCAACGCGACCCACCGAAGAGAGTGTCTATTAGTAGTTCACTATAGTCAGTGTGCTATAAACTTCGAAAGCTATAACTGTGATTATTATAACGCTTATGAATCGGAAAACTTTGACCAGCAATATTTATAAATTTCGAACATTACAAATCGTTTAACTTCAGTGGATTCTCATCGGACATTAATATTTTTACGAAAATATTACCTAACTTCAACGGTGGAAAACCTAGCGTGTGTGGCCAAGGACAAAGCTAGCTAGCTTCCCGGCGAATCGTACTTACATCAACTCGTAATTAACTCGCTCATCGTGAACCCTCGATAAGATATCATGGAAGTTCCAAACTAGAAAGAAGATTTTATATTGTTTGTAAGTTTGTGAAAGTTTAATTCATAATTCTTTGTTTGTAATAACTATTTGTAATAATTGTTACTGTAAATTGTATTTTTGTGCGTATATTAAAACGTATTCGTGTTAAAAACGAAGACGGTGTGTATCAATCTTGTTGGCAAATATCGTAAATTTACTAATATATCGGCATATATTTAAATACTAAATCCAAAGTATAATTTAACTACTAAATTTAACTTATCAGTTAACTCACTTTCGGACCATTTAAAATTATAATACGAACAGTATTGATGGGTAAACTTGCCAAGAAACCCTTGTTAATTAGGTACAAGAATATCATCAATATATCAGCAAGAGCGATTGATGTGGAAAGATTTACTATGGTTTTTCTCACTAAGATCTGCTATTACAAATCTTAAGTTCGAATACATATAACTTTGTAAACTGTGGGCTGAAGTTACCTTCCATAGGTATTTCTCATATTTGTTGTAAGATATTTTGGCTGAATTGAACAGAGATTTTTGTTTGTTTGTTTGTTATTAAGCACAAAGCTACACAATGGGCTATCTGTGCTCTGCCCACCACGGGTATCGAAACCCGGTTTCTAGCGTTGTAAGTCCGCAGACATACCGCTGTGCCACTGGGGGGCGAATTGAACAGAGAAGTGAACAAATTCGTAACTTGTAAGAATTTGTTTGTTGTTAAAAACTGAATTTTTAAGTGTAAAATACTCTCAGATAGATGATTGTGTTTACTATCGTAAGTAATACAGGCCTGCGATAGTTTTATTGTTTTACACATGTTGTACAGTAATTCCTGTAGGCTGAATCCGAAAATTATATCCATTTTCTCCATCACATAGAGATTTTTCACAAAACTTCGTAACGCAATACATAAAAGAAAGACCACAACACGTAGTTTTGAGACTAAAAGACGTAGATTTCACACGCAAAAAATCAGGAAGAATGAGGATGCATATTCGTTTGACATCAATGTTCTTCCCTTTTCTTCAGTTTATTTGTATTTTTGTTAACAAACATAATAATAAAAAATGTTCAATGTGGTAAACGAAATAATAATTTGACCTAAGTAAGAGTTTGTTCTTCTTCCCGATTTGTAGAAAATCCTTACGTGATAGAAAAAAATAAATATTATTTTAGAAATCTGCGTAGCGGAATTATGGAAAATCCGTTATTAAAACCAAAACGACTTTTATGAAATTTAAATTCGCAGGCCTGTGTAATAAATTTACCAGAATTTCTAGTGCATAGTGAAGGAATTTATAAATTTTGGGAGTGAAAAAAAAATCTTCACACTCCAGATAAATTTTCTTATTTAAACCATTGTCTCTCCATGTTGCTACACAAGAGCTTGTAGTACAAAACCAGATTCAGTTTTTTTTCTCTCTTCTTCGCCCCGTCACACCAAACATGCTCATCCTTTCAGCCATGGGGGCGTTATAACGTGAGAGTCAATCCCACTATTCGTTGGTAAAAGAGTAGCCCAAGAGTTGGCGGTGAGTGGTGATGACTTCCCTCTAGTCTTACACTGCTAAATTAGAGACGGCTAGCGCAGATAGCCCTCGTGTAGCTTTGCGCGAAATTCATAACAAACAATATACGTGAAAATCAATATACCATAATTATTAATTATATATTGAAATTACTGAAAGAAGACCCTTTTTAATTTTTTTTTTGATAAGAAAAGTAGCGTAAATATTACCAAATGAAAAACCTTTGATTTTCTCCTTACATTCGATGGAATTATGAATAATAAAGAAAAGACTGATACCAGTTCTTTGTTTGATAATGTGAAAGTATTTAATTAAATATTTTTAATATGCATCAAAACATTACCTTATAGAATTAACCTATCTACTATGTGAACTTCTTGAGTTATGCCGTTATACGTCATATCTTCAATTCTGTTTACACTCCGTTTGTTAAACCTTTACTGTGAGATTTACTAATTACTTTTATATCTGTTTAACTTTAATTTTAGAACCTTCCCAGAATTCAAGAAGTTTGGCCCAATATTAGTCGCTAATCACCTTACCTTACGGAGTCAAGGCTGCTGTAGCCTATAAATGTATGGATTTGTTTGTTTGTAATTAAGCACAAAGCTACACAATGGGCTATCTGTGCTCTGCCCACCAAGGGTATCGAAACCCGGATTCTAGCGTTGTAAGTCCACAGACATACCGCTGTGCCACTGAGGGGCTAAATGTATGGAAATAAATTACATTTGTGTCATGAGAGAATAAAATATTGTGTAGCTTCTCAATGGCTATGTTATCTAACACATAATTAAAGTCTGGATTCTGCTCACAAAAGCCCTCTTGTAACAGCATATAATAGTTAGGTATATAATTTGACAAAAGCTAGGTAATGATACTGCACAGAGGTGTATCTGATTACCTTATACAGAAATGAAGACAACCTACTCACATTGGAGCCGAGAATTTGGTGCAGTAGGCAGTTTACTGGTTAGTTATCCTTAACTTTACGTTCATAGCAGTTGTTCTAAATTTAACCGATGACAAATAGCAAGCAACTACCATAATCCACAAAGGGCTATACAATTATTTTACCAATTGTATATAATGAGTGTTTTTCTTCAGACTTACAGAACATCAAACACAACTATGACACCTATTATAACAAACATAGACTAATCTGTGTTAACAGTAAGTGTCTGACACTTCGAATTTAGACATGTACGTCGTAGAACAAAGAAACTTACCTTAACATAAACATTATTACCAGGAAAATGTGAGAATAAAGACATGTCTTCATACAGGTTGTTTAACAGATCACATTCCGATCCACTTGGTCTATGATTAATAGCCCCACATTGTTCTTCTTTAGCGCATGCTACAAGACAGTCATTACGATCAGTTGTCTTCAGTTCAGTTAAAACTGTATTATTCGGTTTGTGATCAACTGCAATATTCTTGAATTTCCGGAATCTAAGAAAAGTAACTTTCTCAGATGAAACTAGGACAGAAATGAAAACTAATATGACAAACTTCATCACGACGCTCTTCTGTCAATGATCAACCATCTAATTCTGAATATGTTGATACAAAGTTACGTGTTTTAATATAGTTAGTTTTTAATCTCATTACAACGCACGCGTAATAATGTTGATGTTGGCTGATACTGAAACACACCATTAAAAAACCATATAACAGCAACGAGGGAATAACTTATTTTACGGGCTATTTAATGGATCGTTCATTGTTTACGTCATTGTTTGTGTTAGAGAAAGTGTCCACCGCATACGTGGTAATACTGATATTTGCTAACACTGGAACAAGCCATTAAAAGTACATATAAAATAGCAACGAGTGAATAACGTCTAGGAATAGATTAGTTGATGGATCATACTTTATTTACGTCATTAATAGGACGTTCCTTTAATAATCATTAACCAATCACACTCTTTCTAAACTGTATGTAAAACAGTTAGTGCTTCAAGTTCATTGGAAGGCACAAGGTTCGTTGATTTACAGGTTTAATTTACATTAGGTTGAGTGTGTCCCAGTGGGTGTGTCAGACACTGGACTGAAGTCCTAGGTTCGCACCCGTTACCATAACAACAACAAATATTAATAATCGCGCTCTGCTCTATAAGTATAAGGCCTTGGGTGCGTTATAAGAATGACGGTCAAATTATATTATTCGATCAGAATAGCTCAAGACGACGGGTTGTGTTGGTTAACTAGCTGCCTTCTATTTAATCGTGGCTTCTAAATTAGGGATGATTAACAAAGATAGCCCTCCAGTAGCTTTACGCAAAATTCAAACGGAATAAAAGAAAGTCTGAAGAAATTATCAAAAGAATATCAGCAGTTACACTGACTGTTCATGATATAATGACGAAAACGAAGGTGTAAAAGATACACTTTATCTTTGTAAACTTTTGAAAAATAATTTGAAACTACAAAACAGTTCTAAAACTGTGTATGCCACGTAGAATAGTTCGTTGCGAATCCAAAGGATGTCGACCCTTGCGGGTTTGGAGGGGGAGATGAGATGAAAAAGTACGGCCCAGTTGGGCTTGTAGATAACGTGACATATGACGCCATAGTTCCAAAGAAAGGCGTCAGTGGGCAGGTTATTCAATATGTGACACTAGGAAATGACATATGACGTCATCCCGAGCGCCATCAGCGTTGCGGCCAGTTGTGTAGACAGATGTTTTGTTATGTTAGTCACAAGCGAACCACCAGGAGGAGTTACCGAACCTGTCTGAATATGATTGATTTACAAGTTGCATCATGTTATATTAAATTAAAAAGCAGTATTTCTCTTCCCATAGTTCTTAACACCATATTAGTTCTATATTATCGTTAGGGTTAACGTTCAACCTTATAATTTCAATCAATATTCATTTATTGAATAACGAATAAAGCATCTAGATACGTATAATTAATATTGAATGTTCCATTTATTACAGTTTGCCTATTTTTATACTTTACTTCGTGATTTACTCACATAATTATCCATATACTAGTTTAATTTATATTCTACGTAGATACCTGTTTTTTCATGTTAACTTGAAACATTCCATCTTTTGATATATATCATATATAAACATTGTCTAACAGTTGCATGGATAGTATTTGAATAAATAAAATTAACATTTTATTTCATTGAGTTTGTTACAGTTTGACCAGTTGTACAGTGTACGTCATGATGTGCTGGTATAATTTACACATATTAATTTAACTTCAAATTTACGTACTTTTAAAAAATATTGTTTTGGTTTAAGTCTAGATACATCTGAATCATATGAACTTGTTTTAATACTGATTTGAAAACCTACTGCACTATCCTACCTAGACTATCATCTTTGAGAATGTCTGGCTGTTCCTTGGTCTCATATATAAAGTTCAGTCTTCAGCGTCCTTATTGTAGTATTTAAAAATGTATAAATATCTAAATGGACTCTGGTGGTATAAAAGCGAAGCTGAGCTCATCGCAGGTATCGAATTCTGATTTTTAGTAATATAAATCCTCAAGCTGACAGTTGATCCACTGCGGGGCGACACTTGTAGTGGTGTTTTTGTTTTTGTATACTGCTTATAAAAAAGCTTAAATCTGTCCAAAGCAGTCTGTACGTCTCAATATCCATTATTGTGGTAATCTACCTACATATACGGAATATAGAAACAGAGTAGCCTTTTAAACGAAGATGTAGTTACCATACATTCAACGTAAATTTCGCAGGTATTACAGATATAAGCATTATATAGTTATAACTTTGTAACTTAGTAGTTAAGCAGTAAGAAGGAACTCTGACATAAAAAATTTATTCCATAAAAAAAAAGATTTATTAAGACAGTGTTTGAAAGTTCACCTCTGTTCCTTTGTTATTAGTAAATTTTAGCGCATTGTTTTATTATAAAATATTAAAACTTCTAAAATGAAACACACACATTGCTGCAATAGGTGATGTTAACTTGGGGCATGATGGTGGGTAAAACAAAATACGCGGCCTGGCTAACTAATCAATGAATATATGCTGTAAACTTCTTATCAATGTTATAAGTGTAGCTACCAGTTTGGCTACCAATTTTGATTTCATTCCTTTAAGTCGCACGCTCAATCCTTTTTTTTTTTCCTTTTTTTCACACCTAAGATGTTTTTGATTAGATACATAAATGATTACACTAATGAGTTGAGTTAATGAATACTAACATATCAGTGGAGGTAAACACAAGAACTGATACTACTAGATGCTAATTTATCTTTATTTAATTAATAAACCCATACAAAACAGTCTTAATTCGATCATTACCAGAAGTGGACCTAAGGCAAGATGAACTCAACTTTAATTCAATTAGTTTAAAAGTTATCACTACATTCGTACTATATTTTATGAACTATGGACATACACTAATTTTATTGCTTTTTAACAAAGTTTTAAATACATGATTTTTTTATCTTTTTCTTTTTGGCCTAGAAGTAAGGATGGTGATACTTTGGTATCTCCAATAATACGATTATTGAAGTAAGTGAATGTTCATAAGGGAGGTAGAAAGCTCCATTAGTGCTTAATTTAAATTAACATATAATATTATATGAAAGGTGATGACATAAATAAGGCACTTCTTCAAATTATGTCAAGAAAATACTATGACGATAATGCTGATAATAAATAATCAAATAATAATGTATTCGATAGCAAAACTTTGGTGTGTTTATTATTTTCATAAAGCTATGTAATTAAGCTTACGGCAATTTTGACGGAGTAATTTTAAAATACGCTTAGTAAATACAACAAAGGATCAGTGCAAACAGACGTTCATATTATCCATATTGAGGAACTTTAAATAACTTTACTAAGTATGTATATTTTGTGTAATGCATCTTATATATAAAATATGCAGTCAAACTATATAAAATACACAACAAATTAAGCTTATACTTTAAACTATATTTAACTCACACCAAAGGTTTATTTCTTAAAATAAAAATCACAAATATTAAAATTACTTCATAATTTGGAGAAAACATATACATAAAACATTATACAAGTAAAATTGCTCCCACTTCCTCGATAGTCCAGCGATAAGCTTGAGAACTTATAACGATAAAATTCGAGATTTAATCTTTCTGGTGCACATAATACTGTTTGGAGTTTTACGTTGCACAAGCTAACAACCTACAAATAAAATAACAAAGGTGTTGTCAAAGAGTTCCGGTAATTCATGATGAAATATATTTTTCCAACAATTTTTAACTAACCTACAAATACTTATATTATTTGATATTTCACTTTTATCATTTTCTCCCACGTTTAAATTGTTCGAAGTCTCGTTATTAATACATAATGGTTTAAAGTAAAATTTACATTATTTTATTTTTACTGACATTTATCAATAAGTAAAGATTAGCACATATTTTCTTGACATGATTTGAAGAAGTGCCTTATTTATGTCATCACCTTTCATATAATATTATATGTTAATTGAAATTAAGCACTAATGGAGCTTTCTACCTCACTTATGAACATTCACTTACTCCATTAATCGTATTATTGGAGATAGCAAAGTATCATCATCATTTATTAAATATATTCACACACTTTATAACTTTAATGTCATTTTTGTGTTTATTTATTATGTTCACACACGTTATAACGTTAATGTCATTTTTGTGTTTATTTATTATGTTCACACACGTTATAACGTTAATGTCATTTTTCTGTTTATTAAATATATTCACACACGTTATAACGTTAATGTCATTTTTCTGTTTATTAAATATATTCACATACGTTATGACGTTAATGTCCTTTTTGTGTTTATTTAATATGTTCACACACGTTATAACGTTAATGTAATTTTTCTGTCTATTAAATATATTCATGTGAATATATTTAATAAACAGAAAAATGACACATTAACGTTATAACGTGTGTGAACATATTAAATATACAGAAAAATGGCACATTAACGTTATAACATGTGTGAATATATTTAATAAACAGAAAAATGACATTAACGTTAAAACATGTGTGAATATATTTAATAAACAGAAAAATGACATTAACGTTATAGCGTGTGCACGTTATAACGTTAATGTGCCATTTTTCTGTTTATTAAATATATTCACACACGTTATAACGTTGGTGTGCCATATTGCTTCACATTTCTATCTTTCCGCAGTGATTCTACAACTAAACAGTAAATACCTTAGAAATCATTTATCTCTGATGTCAAAATGTAATTAAAATTAGAAATTGGTTTGGAAATCGGTGTTCTGTTGTTCCTATTTTGGATGACTGTATAGATATTTGCATATATTGAGGACGTGGTCTAGTAGTTATTGTGACGGCTTTCGGAAGATATTTATTCAATATGTGCTTTTTCAATAACATATGAATAAAACCCAACATATAACTCTCATTGATGAATAATAGTTAACTCTCTACTATACAACACTAAAACCAGTTTTCAGCTGTAATAAATGAATTATGATGCTCTTTTCAGTAACTGGCTATAGTGAGGTCGTCTGCATTGTGTCATTTACTTGTTAAGTAGTATGCCAGGAAAGAAGTTTTACATCTCTTCCTTTTGATTTAAACACAAACCTGAGAGTAGAATCAATAGAAAGGTCAATTAAGTTTGCAAATTGTTAAATTTAGATTAAATTAGGAGATAAAATAAGAGACGGTGTCCAATGCAAATGATTTTACTAGAACCCAATGTGAAATATATATTGTAAATTATCAAAATAGCACATAAATTGATCAATACACTATTAGTACATGAAATACTTGAACACTATATATTTAATTATCAAAATAAGAAATTAATTTGGACTTGTTATGGAAATATATAATTACGTGTTTACTGTCATCAGAAATTGATATAGTTATATACAAATAGTTATATAAGGATTGAGTACGATAAACCGATATCTAATTTTTTTGTGTAATGATTCTTCGTAATTGACCTTAACTGAGTGCAATAAAAATATTTGTTAAAAACACGACAAGTGGTAATGCGACTATGTTTCTATATGATAATGAAGCCAGTCATGTTCTAACGTTTATCGTGCATTACAATGGGTCTATGGATATATGACTCACATCCCGTTACAGTACATATATAAAAAGGTAACGCCTTTCTTCTCACTTTGGGGTCGAGGGTGCGTTATAAGAGTGACGATAGTATCCCATAACTCGATAAGAGTTGACGGTTTGTTAACAAGCTGCTTTCTCCCTAGTGTATTTGTTGAACATTGGGGACTGTTAGTGCAAATAGTTTTTGTGTAACTTTGCGCGAATAGTCGAAACAAATTATTTATATTAGAATGAGTTCTAGATAAAATCAGTGGGTAGTCTCCACACTTCTCTGATATGTTTTAACATCTAACAAGAATGTCATACACTATATTACAAATTTTTCTCTAAGTTACATAAACAAGACATATAGTAACCTTTGACACAAGACAACAGATCATCAAGAAAAAAAAAAATTGCACAACCAGACTAGCTTTTATCAACCATCGCAATCTGTTAACTTCATATCTTATATAAGCTATATCGTAGATTTCAACGGGATTATAGCACAGTAAACATTGTTATCTTTAGTGCGGATACGAAGTTGTTAAATATTAAACAGTTATATATACTGCATTATTATTCTAAAATACAGCGCTGTATCCTTTAGTATTAAACCGACATAATACCTTATCATGTTTGTATATATTGAGAACTATTACTAAAACGTACCAAAATGACTTGTTTGCTGTAATAAATTATTTATGATGATGTTCTATGTAGATGGTTATCATTCTTTAATATGCGTAGAAAAATTTACGTGAATAATAAAACTATAGTAATATACAGGGAATGATGTTTTACATCTTCATTTGAATTATATACAAGAAGGATTATGTTTACATGTGGATAAGTTCACCGCAGTGTTTAGCGAGTGGACATTTGTATATACAAGAAAGTTTATGTTCACGTGTGGATAAGTGGACTTTAAGTTGATCTTTAAAGGTTTTAATTTTGAGAAACTTCGCTCAGCTGCAAGACTTGTCAAAAATATCATGAGAGCTATGCATGTGTTCAGATATAGGATTGTAAGCTTGTGTTCAAAGCACCTAAGTTGTCTGGTAAAATGCAACTAATGTTATTTAATTCAAACTCTAGTTCAACTGCATCAAAGTCAGTATTTTCACCATTTGTTAGAATAACTTGTAAATCAGCACAATGCCTTGTAAGGTCACTCTATTCCATACTGGCAATTGATTTAGTGTTGCTCAAAAAGCCAAAAGTTATACAATATTCATTCATTAGCCTAAAACGTTTGGTTAGCTTCATTAATGCCGTGTCTATGGCTAACAAGAAGTGCTCCTAAACATATAAAATGTGTTCATCAATACCATTATAGCTAGCCATTCGCGCTTTTTGATATAACACGCATGGTTTAGAATCCTAGTGTGACAGAGCGTTCTTCTGCAAACTCCTTTGGTGTAGCAAGAGATTACTCAAAGCCCACTTACCTGTATAATGTTTACATTTTTTCTCAGCAAATGAGTTGTCAAATCAATTTGGCAATCAGCGTTTTGCATTTCTTTACTTACAGTATTAATTTCAAAGAATATATTACACCAGATGATAACAGAGACGAAGAATTTGAAAAGTTGAAATTCCTCAGCAAGACTTTCTGCCTCAGAAAACACTTTTGCATCCTTGGTTTTTCTCTCAGTTTAAACAAAACTTCCACAAGCTGCTTTGTTTGGTATGGTGCAACTTTAATACTTTCAATTTTGCTTTCCCACCGAGTATCCGACAAAAACTTCAGAGAACTATATATCCAAAATTTCAAAATTGCCTATCTGCTGGTTGAAGCAATAAAAATAGTATGCAACCTTTGAAGAATTACAAATAGATTTTCCACCCAGAAGACGACATTGTTCAAGAAGAGACAACCACGAGAATCTCTGCTATTTAGTCTTAGGAGTCGAACTTGTACACCATTGTTTTGACCTCATATATTTGTGCCTTTGTAATATCTTTGACCTTTGTAATATCTGAAAAAGGATTGTCGTGCTCTTGTAAAAAACTGCAAAACAGTCTCATCTAGGTATTCTCCAGTGCTTTCTTGAGCAATCAAAAATCCTATAAAGTGTTCGCCTATAGATACGCAACTACTACCCAAGTTTACAAATCTGATAATGACAGACAGTTGTTTCTGACGACAGTAGTTAGGATGCAACCCTGGTCACGGAAGTGACGTCACTGCCCGAGGATATAAGATAGGGAAGTTTATTAATCATAACACCCAATTGTAGTATAACTATAATTTAAAACACCAATTATTGACACTAACAGGCTCGCATGAATCGATTATGTATAAGTATAGTATGTAATACCAGGTTCTCATGGCCTATTATTGACGATAATTGGAGTAAAAACAAAAAGGTTGTTGACAGAATATTTCAGTTTGTTGTTTTTTCGATAAAAGACAAGCACATACATATTTTTTACTTGAATATTTTATAAATCCAAAATGTTCACTGTCTATCATTACAAGATATATCCTTACAACCAAAATAAGCTATATGTTCACCACACTTTAACTCTTACAATGAAGAACGGATTTTGTATGTCACTGAGTTTAACAGCCAGTAAAACAAATGTATTTATTCTTACACTTTACATAACTACATCATTATATTATTAGGAAAATAAACAGCACAAATACTTAAGTTACAATATGGTGATACACTTCTAAGTTTTGAGATCTCACGACAAAAGGTATGGTCTAAAAGGAAACACATATCTATCCTTTACATAACATCAGTTTATAAAAAACGTTCCTATAAATTCATGTAAAAACCACGTCAGACGTCACCAACATAATTAGATTTATCTCTACGATGAGGTTTTGAGCTAAAAAAATAGTGCTAAAAATGTTTCAAAAATAAATAATACGAACAAAACAATGGGCGTCAGAATACGTTTTTTAAGACAAAATACGAAAAAAATTAACACTAGGATTAAAACTCACAAAACATGTTTTTGAAAATATATAATATGAGAAGAAACGAAAAACGTAAAAATAGAGTTTGTAGCTTTTATCATATCATTATTATTGAAAATTGTACGAAATATAAACTTTTACTGCTAACATTTCGTTTTACAGACATGCTAAATAATTACTGTTCAGCTTGTTTGCCGGTTTCGAAGTGTATTCGGACAACTACATCTCCCTCTCCTTGGGGAGTCGAACATTTCGTTAGCTTAGAATTTTGCAGTGATAGACTAGAGGGAAGTCAGTACCACACACGTCAAATTTTGCCAAAGAATATTGGGATTGACCGTTGTATTAAAAACTTCCATAGCTGTTTGTTTGTTTGAAGTTAAGCACAAAGCTACACAATGGGCTATCTGTGCTCTGCCCACCACGGGTATCGAAACCCGGTTTCTAGCGTTATAAGCCCGCAGACATACCGCTGTGCCACTGGGGGGCTTCTATAGCTGAAAGGTCGAGGATGTTCGGTGAGGGGGATTCGAGCCTGCGTCCCTCAGATTGCGAGTCGAGTGCCTTAACTACCAGGCCAATGCGCTTCGTCTAAATATCTCTGTACTTATTTGTCCGACTGTTCTGAAACGGACAGATAAAACAGCAAGAATCAGGTATTGCTTTAAATTAATTTTAAGGTATTTTGTAATAGATGGCTAATAAATTATACACAATTTTGAAAACAATTTATACTATTGTTTAACAATATGAAATGTACTAGACTTGATGATCAAATGGTTGAAAGTATTAGTAATATTCTCATGGATTGTAAAGTCTCTTTTGTTGTGGTTAAGCTAAATTAAATCCTATATATATTAATAATAAAAGTGTAAACATTTTAGATCTAAGTGGGTCAACGATATGGTTCAGGACTTACAATGCCAAATTCCGGGTCTCGATTCTGCATGGTGAACAGAGCGCAATTATTCCATTGTGTAGATTTGCGGTAAACGAACAAATTAAAACGATTCGTTATATATGTAACCGATGTGTCAGGTCTGTTTCTTTTCACAGTATTTTACAATCAAGGCGACATGTGGACACTGTGAGTATTACTTACATAGACACTGTGTGTATTACTGTAGAGACTATTTAACTTAAGAAGACAGCGACTATTATTATTACACCATGTAAGGAAGATTGTGCGACATTGGGATGATTATAACAATCTTAAGTCGTGTTGTTTTATTTTTAATAAAATGAAAATGTATGTGTATGTAAATAAATGCTATTCGTCAGTGAAAAAATATAAACAAGTACGATAATGGTGGTCTTACACGTAAAAAATATAAACAGGTACGAAAGTGGTGGTCTTACACGTAAAAAATATAAACAGGTTCGAAAGTGGTGGTTTTACACGTAAAAAAAATATAAACAGATACTAATGTGGTGGTTTTACACGTAACAAATATAAACAGGTCGAAAGTGGTGGTTTTACACGTAAAAAATATATAAACAGATACTATTGTGGTGGTTTTACACGTAAAAAATATATAAACAGATACT